>NC_030990.1:0-105514 GCF_000149955.1 Fusarium oxysporum f. sp. lycopersici 4287
TTTTTTATTAGGGAAAATATAAGGCAAAGATACTAGATAGTAACTAGTTAAAAATAGGAAACGTAATGTGTTTCTACTTATAATTCTTAAGTAAGGGCGGTCTATAACTCTATTGGCACAGTTGTGTCTAGCTCATAATTAAAGCATGGTCAAAAGCCTAGCCAGATCTTATGCACTGTACAAGAGGATTCTGAGAAACTCTCGGGCTATAAACAACTAACTTCAGCAGATTGCTTATTCGGGGCCACATACCGGCATGAGTCTTCAACACCTGACTGTGCAAACTGTGATCAGTCACAGCTTGTACAACGAGGGCTACGCGCTTTGAATAGCCCTGTTATACACTATGGTGCAATAGCTTCCGGCAACCAAATTATTGAGGACAGTATAACACGAGACAAGCTTTCCGATGAGTTAGATGTTATTTGTTTTGAAATGGAAGTCGCGGGGTTGATGAATGTTGGCCGATGACTTTCAGTTCGAGGCATTTGCGACTACTCGGATTCCCATAAGACGAAAAAATGGCAAAAATATACTGCAGCAACCGCCGTGGCATATGTGAGAGAGTTCTTGGGGGATTTCCCGTCTGCCACGGTTTCCAAAACATGGAGTCTACTCGGGACCCCTAGGCATAGCAGCTACAGGAGCTCTACAAAGACAGAAACTAAAAAGCCGGTCTTAAGGCTTTCTACACAAGCAATCATCCACGATACGACTAGGATTAAGGAAACAAAAGGCAGACTTCTACCAGATTGCTATTCCTAGGTTTTCCATACTAAATAATTTAAGACCTGGCGCCAAGGCCATGATCGCAGACTGCTCTAGATCAAGGGAGACCCTAGGAAAGGAAAGATGATGCTCCTTTATGGCATTATAGATCATCTTAATAAGCTAATACCAACCCCTATCTCTTATTAATTCTGCTAAGCCACAGAAAGTCACCAGAATATTACTACAGCTGTTCTTCGAGCTCTCATCTAGAGTCTTGCCTACTAATATTAGAGTCTAATATCCCATATTCAAGAGGAATTTAATATCATAGGCGAGAAAACATTCACGAAATTAAACCCCTAGAAAGTTTTATCAGGAATCTTTAGGCATATAATAATAGATAGCAAAAGTCAGGCCCTAGAGGGCACCATAATCATCATTAATACCCTTAACAAATACACCCACGAGAAAATAAAGTCTTCTTCGGCTTATCATAGAACACTGGCACATGCAGACGCTCAAGTCAGGTGGATTATTTCAAGCCGCAATTAGGTAGAATTTGAGGAGGCCTTTATACGCGATTCACTCACTTCACGTCAGGTCATTCTGTCTCATAAGTATAACAAGGAGACTAAGGACTATATTAAAGATGACATTTAGCAATTTATTTAATTTAAAGTAAATAAGCTAATAAAGTACCAGTCACTAAAAAAGCGGTTAATTATAGCACAGGTCTGCAATCTCTTTAATAAAAAGTCTGGCAATACCTTCCTCTGGGTAGCTCTTATCTTTAGAAAGTTAATAAATAGTAAGATTAATGGCTGGCTGATACCTGAGAAGTTGAATGAATTTCTATCTGGCTTATAGGATCTTTATAAGTGCATAATGCAAGACGTCGAAGACTCCGGTCATCCATCATAATGCAAAGACGTTTTGGCAGTTGCCGCGCTTGTTCATCGTCTAATATCACTGGCAGAACTATCATCCAGTTCCAGAATATATATGTATTGTAGTGGCTATGCTCTTTCGACAAGACGTGTAGTAAATGGAAGGCCATATCTATCATTTACCTGAATTGTGCGGTTACGAACCTCCTCCTTCTGTTTCTTATCTTTGCGAATACAATATGTAGCCCATGTCACTAAGATCGCAGAGACAACCCCACCTATAATCCCTCCAATTAGACGTCCATGCTTCTCCCAGACTGACTCGCCGGCTATTTCTCCTACAGAACTAATTGTTGATAACCTTTTAACTGGTAACAATTTCAAAACTTCAAGAGCCGGCCTTTTAACACTGGTAACAGTATGGGATTCAGTCTGATAAATAGCCCTAGTGCGATCTTCTCCTAGATTAGTTGGGAACGTATGCGTGCCTTATGAAATATTTTTACCTGGAGTCTTCTCAACTATTATGGCCCCATAAGCTTGTTTATAATATATGAAAAGCCCGATAAAGAATAATAATAACCTGGAATCCATTCTTGTTTTAAGTCGCATTGTATATTAGATCGGAAGGCGATATAATACTGCTGTCTTTAAATTGGGTTTGGAGCTTAATGTGTTTCTTCGAATGAGGTCTTGCTTTAAAAAGATAAAGCGAGAAAAGTGGAAATAGTTCAGGAATTAATACATACCTCATTTAGTATTATTATACACTGTTATGATGTTAACGCTGCAGTATTTCCGTAATATAACGGAAGTTTAGCCTTCTAGCTTAAATAATTGTTTTTGCCTTATGATCTGATCCTTATACCAGCAGTTAATTGGTTGCAATTTGGTCGGGTGACAGAACTCAGCCGTCCTGAGGATGCTTTGGCTTGGTTTGGTTTAATTTATAGCGCCCCTGGAACAGCGTGGCTTGGTGGCTTGGAATGGAATATCTCAGGGGGGCTTACGGCAACTAGAGAATAATAAAGCTCTATCCCCTAATATCTAGTAATGCAAGAAGTCTAACAGTTTGGCCTATGTGAGGCGGAATATGCCGTTAGACGTCAAAGCTGCACTTAAAGCAAGGCACTAACAGTCAAACTATAATTCAGCCGCATGGGCTCGATTCCTCTGCGCCACACTAGTGGCTGCGATCCAGAGGTTAGAAATCAATCAGCTGAGCATTCATAGGTTATTATCAGTGGGGCTGTCTCTAAAGCGGCGTTAAGCCGAAAATTGGATGTAACTATAGCCGGTTTAATCTGCTTACTACGTAGTAAAGTTGGCACCTAGCTATTTAGATAAGCCTAGTGGCGTGGTCATAAGGCAATACTGCATTAGTGGCTTTCAGCTACGAGCCAACTTGGCTCCAGGCCCCCTTCGATCATTCAGACTAGTGCTTGAGGTTTGCGCCACAATTGGGCTAGCATGTCATCAACCGGGATTGAAGTCCAGGAAAACATCCTTTGAAGCCGTACAGATACTCAGTGAAAATGAATAGATTATTTATACGATTATCAGTTTTACCTTTTAGATATACAGTATAGTCATTGGCTAACTTATCTGATCAACTCGCTTTTCCTATATGTTACTCTAAAGATCAAGGTAAAAACAAAACTACCGAAGGCAAGATAAAGGCAAACGACGTCCAAAATGGTCCTGCATTCTTAAATACAGGTACAGCACCACTAGAAGACGTTGTGGTCATGGTCGAAGATGGCCCAAAGACCAATGTCGAAGCAGGCCCTTCTTTTGCCTCAGTACTTGCTGGCATTGTGGTTATCGGAGCCGAGCTCTACCAGATAGTTATTAATAAATGGATGTAGTAAACTGATTTTGCACTTACCACCAGAGCAGATGTAAATGCAGTGACCGCTGCGCAATTTTGAAATTCCCAGATACGAGATGTAATAGGCGTTTTCCCAAGACACGACGAGCTTCCATCAATTTCGCAAACTGAGGCCAGAGAAATCATGGAACTCTCACATCTGCAACTAGTATAATCCACGGGCTTGGTATAAGAAGATGAACAGGCGTCTGTAGCTTTGCTTAGCTGGTAGCAGCTCTCAGCAATGGTTTGGCAGGTGTCTTGATCTAAGGTTCTTGTTGGTTCAGCAATGCTGGCGGTGGTGATATCCTTTGGGAGATAAGGACCGCAAGCATCCTGCCAATTCGCGATTTCTGTCTCAAAATCACTATCGAATGAATCGGACAATGCGCACTGTCTAAATTCTCCCTCGCACCTAAATCCCACTGGTCAATGCTAGTTCACGTCTGATAATAATGAGTAATAACATCTGTTCTTACCCTACATAGGCGTCTAGGACTTCCTGCGTGCAGAAGCAGTCAATTGATTCCTGCTTTCCCGTGACAAGATTACACTTTTTTAGAATGCCACCAAGACTGTCACAGCTTGGGAAACTCGTTATGTTCCCTACGCAGCTGCTTGGGCGCAGAGACATTGCAAAGGTCTCTGTAAGTGTGCTCATAAAAGCAGCAACAACGGCAAATAATTGCATATAAAGGAGCATTTCAATTACTCTGAGAATAACACTGGTGCTTCATCAAATGCCGTCTCCTGAACTACCTTATATGTCCATTGTCGGTTGGGGCCGTGAATTGAGGCTAAGCAACGGCTAGACAGACTGGAGGTTGGTGGGCCCTAAAATCTAAGCCATGGCTTGGCCACATGACACTATTGTGAGTAGGTCCAGGACTTCAACTAAAGTTAGGGTTGCATTGTGGCTTGGAAAGCTTGGACATAGGACGAACGGATTGAGAGCGGACTATTGAAGGCTGAGACCAGTCCTTGAGGCTAAACGGCCGCACGGTCCGGCAAGTTCCATAATCCAAGTAATCATTCGGCATATGTTCCATTTTTTGGATTCTGCCTAGCATTCAGCCCAACGATATTCGAATGACGAATTCTATAAGTCCCTTTAGCCTCCATTTGAAGTGCATTACTCTGACGAATGACCAGAAGTCCCATGCTTCCTTCACTTTGCACGCTCAATCATGGCTCAGGAATCCTTTGGATGGCTCTCTGAGGCCTTAAAGTGGCCCTCTCTTATAGTCTTTGGTTTATTTGATATTGCTCTCGCAATCACAATTATCATTCTGACCGCTAAATCATCTACTGAGCATGGATTTGTAACAATCCCCTCACGCAACACCACCTCGAGCAGCTCGCTGGCTCCTGTCCGTTTCAACGTCTCATTGGATCTTGGCATTCTTTGGACCGCACTGCCCAGTTTTGTCTTCGCTCTCTTTGCCGCCTACTGGGCCTGGATAGCCTGCGCTATTGCAGAACGTCAACCTTACGTTGAATTGCGCTCAAGAGGAGGTGCCGAAGCAAGGAAATCGATCTTGCTAGATTATCGCGTCACTCCAGTGGTTTTCCGCTGGTGGTCGGCATTTCGAAAATCCCACGGAACAGTTGGGGCGATGACATTGCTATCGGTGCTGTTGACCTATATTACAGCGCCCTTGGCTGCGCGTCTGTTGACGCCTCAAGTCGTTTCAGTATCGAAGACACTGCCAATTACATATGACACTGAGTTTAGTGACAGCAACATTAACTCAACTATTGATTGGCAGCCGATTTTGAATGTTGTCGCAGCTACGTTGCTCTATCGAGGCAAAAGTATTGCTTGGACAGACGACCAGTACGCCTTTCGCCCGTTCTCCAACCATTCGATCGTACCAGCATCAGCCGACATCGAGGCAGAAACCACTGCTTTTGCCGCTTATGTTAATTGCGTAGTAGTTAAGGATTACACTATCACCTCAAATGGAGATTCTAGCTCGAGTCAGGGTACTGTTATCGTATCTGGAGACGACAGAGGGTGTAGTTTTCGTCAGAAATTCGGAGTCGCAAGTACGCAAAAAACATACTTGAAGAGCACTTCAGTCATTGATTGCTCTGCTCAAGCGTACTACAGTCGTTTAGTCTTCACAGCTGGGGTGTATTCTTCTTCAGCCTCCAACCTACTCGACGATATCAGTGTCATCTCCTGTGCAACAGGATATCGCCAAGTCGACGGCAACTTGAAGGTTTCCACACTGGCTATGTCTCCAACCATTCAATTATTTGATGAGACAGGCCAGCCAGATACTAGCCGGCCAACTCTCTGGAGAATTTTTGAGCAAGGAATCCTTGGGCCAGTCACCTTCAATCCAAAAGCAAAATCATCCACTTCAGACATGGGTGATTTGATATTACAATATGCCCAAAAATTGCAACCTTCGAATCCATTAAGCCCGGAGGTATTGATTCGATCAATATCAACTATCTTTACTGCCACATACCTCAATGGCGTAGGATCTCACGGCTTTAGTTCGCTTTCGAACCCTGAAGCCAGCACGGGTAAAGCTTTTATCCCCACGACCCGCCTATTCGTCGTTCCGTGGGTGGCGTATGTCATTCTTATATTTTTACTTATCGCTCTCTGTTTCCTTATATGGGCGTTTTTCTACGTCTATAAAAGACCTAGCATCTTGACTGAGGAACCTGAAGGTCTTTTATCAGCCGCGGCAATTTTGAGCGAGAGTGACCTTCTTCGTATTATTTTGAGCATTCGCAAGGAGCCAGGTTTTGATGGCAATCTACGCGACAGAGGCAAAAAGCACTCTGAAGTGATGGACAGGAAGTGGACAGCGACGAAGGATGATGAACATGGTCAATGGGTTATATCACCGATTTAACTTGGGTTCGTGTGCTGTGGTGGCTCTTGGCAAGCAAAAACCAGAAACACACATGTGGCCTTCAAGATACTGAGCCAGATCTTGACGGAAGAACTGCTTCAATGTCACGCACTGTCAATAGATGTGTTTGATTTCTTTTCCGCTCGTGTATTCTGTTTGTTTTAGTACAATGTCCTTGCTTTTGCGTTGCTGGTTATTATGATACGCCGTATTCTCGATGGATCCTTATTAAGTTAGGTTAAAGGCCATTAGCTCAGAATGGCAACACAAAGCGGCAAATTGTGCTACTGTTCTAACGTATTTCACCGTCACCCCGTACACCCCCCCACCCCGCACACCTCAACACCATCGACGCGTCATCAATATCAGCCACTTTATTTACGTCTATAAAATTCAAATTAAATCCTTTTTTTTTCTGTTAACGGAAATGGATTCGCAACTATCAGATTATGAATATAGGATGAGATTGGCAGTAGAGGACCAAAAATTGATTGGATTGCGAGCTTCGGCGCGAAAACAGTCGATCAAGGTATCGACTTTAAGAGATCGTTGCGCCGGAGCCCAAGACATCACAACGGCACGTCAGAAAGACTTGTCGCTAACGGTCATACAGGAGGAAGACCTTGTGAACTATATTATCGAGAGAGAGCGTGCTTTTCAGCCGCTGACGAAGCAGAAAATACACGACTTTGCACAAGCTTTGGCAACGGTCAACGGGGACATCTCGTATCTCGGCAAGAACTGGGTCGATAGGTTCATATCACGCCATCAGACAATAGAAATGAAGCCATCGAGAGTCATAGATGCCGCGAGGAAGCGTTGCGTCACGAAGGAGACGCTTACGGAGTACTATGACGGTCTCAGCTATGTTATCGAGTCCAAAAACATCACACGGCAATATTCGTATAACGTCGACGAGACTGGGGTCCAACTTGGGGAAACCAACGGCGGGACTGTGGCCGGGACCGTCATGACATCTAGTTCAGAGCGTATAAAGTCAGACAATTCGACTTGGAGCTCGATATTGGAGTCTATATCAGCAGACGGACGGCGTCTTACCCCGACTGTCATTTTTACCGGCGAAAACCTCCAAGGACAGTGGTTTCCGGGCATTTTCCCTGATTGGAAATACACTACGAGTCCTACGGGTTGGTCCAACGCTGATATCTTCCTTAAATGGTTCATGGAGGTATTTATACCTAAGACTACGCCGTCAGACCCGTCCCAATGGAGACTTTTAGTCCTGGACCAGCATAAGTCACATATAACAGCAGAACTGATGAAAAAGGCTTGGTTGAACAAGATTTGGCTCTCTTGGTTACCCTCACATTCTTCACATATTACACAGCCGCTCGATGTTGCCGTATTTGGACCGTTAAAACGGTACTATCGCCAATTGACCCGATTTTGGGCGTCATACGAAGCGACCTCACCACATCAGCAACAACTATTCCTAAAAGCTTATGAAGAGGCTTCCCGGAAAGCCCTGACTCGGAGGAACATAATGAGTGGCTTTTTAGCCACTGGTCTCTTCCCAATCAATATACAGAAGGCGTTAAAGTCTTTGAAGCCCAAGGAGAAGAAACGCAAGTCATTTGAGGGGCCTATAACACCAAGGAAGCGGCAGGTAGTTGCCGAGACCGTGTGGGGAACGCCTCAAGGAAGTCATGATATTGAAAAACAGCTCCAAGAGGCTCAAAAGAACGGAAATCCCTCGATTCGCGACTTCAATTGTATCCTGAAGAAGGCGATGAAATCTATTGAGCAGAAGAACAGTCAAATACAGCGTCTAGAAGAGGAAAAGGCCGTACTAAAGGCGTCAGCGGCAGCAAAAGCTCCCACAGGTCGAGTCCCCGTTCAATTTGACCCAAACCAAGCTTTTCCTGAGATTGAACAGATCATCACAGCACGAGATCAAGCCGAGAAGAATATATTACATCAGGTCGAGGAAAACAGGCGCAAACCACGTAGAAAAAAGCCGCCAAAAACATTAACGGTTGAGAGAACGTTCTTTAATCAGTATTCAAAGTCTCAGAATAATTGAATAAATACTCGTAGCTGTGTAATTGATTGAAGTCATCTACAGATTCCGTTATAAGGTCATCACGGGTGTGCGGGGTGGGGGGGTGTACGGGGTGACGGTGAAATACGTTAATGTCAATGATGGGCTGCCTATGTGATATCACCGGGCTGTCGTCTATAGATTAGTAAAACAAAATATTCTGCGCCTTAACGGCTCCCTCATATAAGTTATATTATAGCCAGTAGACCTGTCACTCGAGCGGCCACCAATGCCAATTGAGCTATCGGTCGACGATGGGACTATCCCCGTAGCTTTAGTTGTTAGCAGTAGTCCAGGCCAAACTCTCGCGACACATTGCGTGTCGTAGTCCTATTTGAAATCTTTCTTAAACAGAGTAATCTGTAAATGGTCCTAGACAATAATATCGATCATATGTTCAATGTCGCACTCTTGAGGGACTTATTGTAATTACCCGATTTAATAAAAAAATGGGTATTGTGCAGAGTAGAAAGACTGTGAGCATAACTGCAAAACTCCTCCATCTGCTAATCGTATACAAAATATCACTTGCCATCATTAAAGGCCCTATCCAATTTCGTAAATATAAATCCAACAATTTAAAGAGCGAGGGATGGTTTATAATATCTTCTACAACTCAAATCTTTGAATATTTATTGAAGATATAGGCAATTACAGCCAGTCAGAGTTAGGGCAAAAGCATGCTATCCTGGGCAGGGCTAAATATAAATCTTTCTTAAATTATAAACAGGCTAATACTCCTGAATAGAGACCTTTTGCACTGCCAGTTAGCTGTCGATTGGTGTCTGTGCTGGACCTCACAGACTGTAGAAAGTCTACATCTATTAAGTACTTGCTAAGACGACTTTAATAACCATAAAGATATATCCTAAGATGATATAGAGATAATAACATGTAGTTAAACTATTATAGCATTAAAACCTTCTATATGAGTTAGTTAGCTATATTGCCCCAACTTCTCTTTAACACGTCTCTCAAGCTATCTTTATATGCATTCTGGAATCTTTCATCCAACTTCAGAAAGTCGATGGCATTTCCAGCTAGCATCATTGCACGTTGTTCCATTGACAGAAACTCAGAGAGTGTTCCGTTGGATGTCAACATCTTGCCTGCTTCAGGAACTTCGCCAAGGGGGAAAGGATAGTCGCTTCCCATGAGAATGCGATCCACTCTTATCTTCTTGCAGAGGTATGCAAGGAGATCTGGGTCATGGACCAGGCTGTCTATCCAGAGATTGTCGCCTGAGCTAAGGTGATCTGAAGGACTTCGGCCACCTGCTCTTGAAGCGACCAAGTCTGGCCTGCAATTGTATCCGTGTTCAATTCTTCCCATCAGAGTTGGGAATGCTCCTCCCGCGTGAGCAAAGCAAAAACGCAACCGTGGGTATCGCAGTAGGAGCCCGGAGGATGTCAAGGCCAGCATCGATAGGGCTGTCTCACAGGGCCTAGTAATCGATCAGTCATTCTCTTGATTAAATACACCCCCTCGGTTACATACATTCCAATCAGCCATGAAGACCAATATTGACCCCATCGATGTTCATTCTCTCTGAGCAGTGAGTATCCCAGTGGATGGACAAAAACTGGCATATCTAACTCTTGGCAGGCAGCCCAAAATGGGTCCAATCTAGAATCGTCAAGGTTCATTTCACCGATCGTAGTTCCAATTTCGACGCCCTTTAGTCCGAGGGTATATTTTGCTCTCTTCAGCTCTTCAACAGATGCTTGCACATCTTGCAGTGGAACCGTCGCAAGACCAACAAATCTGGTCGGGTATTCTGTGCACACCTGTGACAGGTGATCATTGAGTGCTCGGGCCAACTGGGCGACCATTTTGCCTGGCTTGTCGTAGAAGAACAGGACCGGAACTGTACTCAATACCTGGACATGGACGCCAGACCGGTCCATATCCCTTAAGCGTACTTCCGGGTCAAAACAATTGTCTTGGACGGTTCGGAAATGTTTGGAATCGACATAGATATCAACGGACTCTCCATCCACGATCGACGGCTTTAGTTCAATCCATGAGTCCGACCGTGTTCCATTTTGTTCAGAGTCAGACAGCTGTGGCAAAGTCCGTGGCATGACATGTGTATGTAGATCGATACGATAGAAGCTATTGTTAGTCATCCCAGCCGAGTGCCCGTCCCCAGCATCGATGCCCTTGAGGCACCCGTTGTACTGCTTTGTCATTGTCAACGAGTCAATTGCCATTGTAGAAAGATGTGGAAATGTGCTTGAAGTGGTAAGCAAGTCAGGTGCTCCACCCCGCTATCTCTTTCGATTTGGATATAAAGAGGTATTTGCGGTATATTATATGATTTCGGCAGGCTTTGACTTCTGCTTGCGTGGCTATGTACCGTGGAGCCCTGATAGCTCAGCATCCGACGGGCGGCCCGCGGATGCATGGGTGGAGATTGAACCATCATCTACATCCCGGCCGGTCCGCACTGGACACGTTGAGGCCTACTGCCACATAAACTTGGGTATGACCAATTCATCCTCGTGAGATTCATTAAGTAGATGGGCACCAGCAGAAGGTCCATAGCTGTCTTCTGTCTTCAGGTGGCTGTAGAGGTCTGGTAGGAAGGTTCATCAATGCCGAACTAATAGAGTTTGTCCTTATCCGATCAGCGCAGCTAAGCGGGCCGACGACCGAAGGCACACAGACATGCATATTGTATACTATAGAAAGTCTTTAATAGAATTAAAATGCCATTTTCTTTCGTATTTCATATCAATATATATAATAATAGAACTTAGTTACTTCCTGAGGTTTAAAATATAATAAGTTTAGTTCTGTAAACTATAGGGCTGTTAAGATACATGAGATGGCATAGACTAGTAATCCCAGTCTCTATATTTTACTGCTATGCATTACTGGCCATGGATCGAATTGTAATTTCATATTTATAGAACAGCTATATATATTAAAAATATCTCGGTTTAATTTTCAAGGCTATAAAAAATAATTTAATCACATCTGCCTAATATTGTGCTAATTGTAATACTGGGGATCCTCCACTTTGCCGCATTTTGGGCATGTTCTCCTCTTTTCGTCACGTCACCATCGCTCAATCGGATCTAAGAGCTGCTTGCCAAGATCTGAAACATAGAAAGACTCTTCGTGGATCAAAGTAGGCTCTGAGTGATTCCCCTTGGTACAATACCAACGCAAACAGTCCAAGCTGTCACTTGGCCTAACCATTTCCATAACGAGGCCAACAGTGTCTGCAATGCGTACTGGAGAGTGAGGGGTATTGGCTGGGTGAAGCAATGCGGTTAGTTGTTGAGGATCTCATAACGAATGAACTAAGCGGTATTCTCGCAGACGCACCATATACCAAGAACATCTCGCTTTCTCTGATAGTCACATGCCGAATCTGGTTGTACTCGATGAGCAGGAGCAGCATGCTTCCCTTGATCTCGTAGGACCACTCTTCCATGGAATTAACTTGAACCGAAGTCAGCAAATAAATAGCTCTTGTTTTCATCAGATCGTGGCCGAGTTCTCACCATGGAAGTCGTTTCGCGTATTTGGACCTCCTACGACCTGGAGAATGAAATCTTTACCGTCGTAGAGCGCACTGGTCGGCCCGCGTAATTTGCATGGCGGTTCATGGGCCGCCCAATTTCCAACAACTAGGGGATCTTAGGTAAGGAATGGTTCGATTTTCTGTTCAGAGGATTCGCGTTGATATCCACTGGTGCACAAAACGGAGCTTCATGCGCCGACCTGCCGAAGTATTCTGCTGCTGACAAGACATTTCATCTTCACCAGACCCTATATACATCAAACTGGTTAGTAGAAACCTGGTATGTCGCTACATTCTGTTTACATTGTGTAACTAAGCTAACTTGTACCTAAAAAGAAAACCTTATCCTGTGCAAATCCGAACTTCACAGAGACAGTGTAACACCAACTGGAGGAACAGGATTGTACAGTCCTGTCTCGGCCCTATTGGTGGATATTCTCTGGAGCTCCTTCTCTGCATCAATGGTCAAAGGATTTTCGGTATACCTCAGATACAAGATTCTAAGCAATATATTCTTACTTCCTTCTAAGAATATCTTGCATTGACATACAGGGCACTAGTAATCTGGTATTGTTCTGTCGTTGTCAACGACTTTAAATATGGTGAGCGATCCATCTTCAATGCTGAAACTGACACGAAGTTTAGTCTACTTTTATGGACTGCTCCTATCACCGGCTATAGCCTATTACCTTTGCGCTCTCTAAATGGAACCTTCATTGGGAAGGGCGCTACACTGGTAGATGAAGAGTCCTCACGACAGTAAAGACTTCTCGACTGTAGTTTCCTCCTTCTCGCCCCGTGCCAGAGTTTTTCATCCCGCCGAAAGGTGTACTGAGCTCCCTGACCAACCAACAATTGACCCAAACAAGCCCCGCGTCAAGTTGCTCACCCACGCGTCTCATCCGTGCACCGTCCTTGGTCAAAAGAATGGCAGCAAGCCCATACGCGCTATCATTCGCGAGCTGGACACACTCTTCTTCGGTTTCGAACCTGGCGATTGTAACGACGGGGCCGAATATTTCCTCTTGCATGATTCGCGAGGATGTACTGACGTCGGTCAAGACTACTGGCTCTATCCAGTAGCCGTTGCTGGGCCCGAGTGGCGGCACAGAGCCCGTGATGAAAGTCGCATTCTCCTCTTTCGCTAGTGCAAGATACGATACTATCTTGTGATAATGTTGTAACGAGGCTACAGCTCCAGTACGATCGCCACATCTGTAATTTTCCTCGACGTATGCTTTGAGTGAAGCGACAAATGCATCGTAGATACGGGATTGGACGTAGATGCGAGAACCGCATAAGCAGATCTAATGAGATTAATGATGAAACTCCCAGGCAGATATACGTTGGCAGGTCTTACCTCTCCTTGATTTTCGAATGCTGCTGTAGCAGCTGTTTGCACGGCCTTATCGAGATCCACATCGTCGAAGACCAAGGTTGGGTTCTTGCCACCTAACTCGAGGGAGATGTGCTTGTAGATTTGGTCCGCCGTATCTCTGCGGATCTTGATCCCTGTTGCTGTGCTTCCAGTGAAAGAGACGCCCTTGACGAGCGGGCTCTGTACAAGTCGAGAGCCTGTAGTAGCACCGTCACCGAAGACTATGTTGATAACACCAGGTGGAATCTCTGCCAGCCGAAATATCTTGCAGAGCAAGAATGCAGACATGGAGGTGAACTCTGAAGGCTTCGCGACTGCTGTGCATCCAAAGGCAAGACACGGCGCAATCTTCCAGGTCAGCAAGTACAAGGGCATGTTCCACGGAGAGATGAGCGCAAACACGCCAGTCGGTGAGCGATGCTCGTAGGTGAGCGCCACTCCATCAATCATCCTTACGGCATTCTCTTGGTGCAAAATAAAAGTCGCAAAATACCTAAGCAATGGCTAGGTCAGCGAGATTCCTTTGTCCAGAGTTCCGTGGGTATTCACCTGAAGTTTGTCGCAGCCCGATCTACTTCGACTCTCGCTCTGGCCACAGTTTTGCCCTGATCTATGCTTTCCCAAACTGCGAGCAGTTCTTTATTTTCTTCTATCAAGAACGCCACACGCTGGAGCAGGCTGGACCTGAAGGCTGCCGTCGTTCTAGACCATTTTTTGAACGCATCAGTAGCAGCCTGCAGCGCGTGGTCAACCTGAGCAGCGCTACTGATTGGGACCCTAGCAAAAGATTTGCCTGTCTTGGGATTTATGGAATCAACGTAATTTGCTGTCAAAGAGGTATCGAATCCATTGGAGACATAGTTCTGTAGAGAAAGTTGCGCTGACACATTGTCCGAAGAGATGAAGCGGTCAATAGACTCCAAGGTCTGGAATCGCCAAGCAGCTTCGATGGGAGAGTCTGGCATTTGTGCTGAGGTTGGTCCTATGCTTGCTTTGCTTATTAGTCGGTTAATTATGGGCAAAAAGGCGTCGCAGTGTATTTAATCTCATTTCGAAAGGCATCACGTTCGATATCGTATGCCCAGATGGAGACACTGCAGTTCCCGGAAAAGGCACCGACTCGGAACCACTCACGGTCGCTGTCATAGTCACCGAAGCTGGTTGCGGCCCGAATCCCGGCTCATGCAACAAAGTGTCGGCAAGCGGGTAGCCACCACTAGAGTACTAAAGATTACCTGACCAGACCCACCAAGTTTAACTAGCTACGGTGCAGGACAATAATTCTCGCGTTCCTAATTAAACACAAACTGATGCCCAGACCTCTACCTCCGCTCATTGCATATCAGTAATTGACTCGATTCTCTAAGAAGGTTGAATTCTTGGCGTTGACCACATTGAAAATGGCGTCCCAAAACGGCGAACCCTTCTTTCTCCCAGCTGAAAAAGCTCAATCCCTCGCCAACTATCCCCACGCTCGAATAATACAGCAATCAGCCAAGACCATTTTCGTTTCTGGCACTTCGTCACGCCGTGGCGATAATACAGTCGCCGGTTGCACTACAGACACCGACGGAACGCACCACCTCGATATTTCCCTGCAGACAGAAGCGGTACTGCAGAACATCGGTGCTATTATTGACGGGGCAACAAACGGCGCATGCGGACTGCAGAACGTGGTCAACGCCACTGTTTTCTTGACCGACATGAAAGATTATGCTGGGATGAACACGGAGTGGAATAAGGTATGGCCGGACAAGACCAAGGCGCCTGCGAGAACCTGTATACAGGTTGCGGCTTTACCGAATGAAAGGCTGAACGTGGAAATTCAGTGCACTGTTTTGTGGGCAGAATAGCTTGCTGATTCCTGCCGTGGGATTGGGCACTATGGACTCGGCCTCTGGGCATGACATCCAATAGCTATGCGATAATAAAAAGAGATCTGCAACTACTTGTAATTATCCCTGCTGTATTTATGCCGATTAGCCGGCCATTGGTTGTCGAGTTTGTAGATAACTACTAGAAGATAAGATAAAGACCGTTTCCTATTGCTCTGAGCATACTATAATTTAGAGATGAATTATGCTTCTTTAGGCAGGTAAATAATGTCGCTCAACGTGTGATCTTCAAATCAAGTACCTACCTACCTAACTAGGTGTATGAGACCTTCTGGTTATTTACCTATCAATGAGCTATCTGCAAAACGTGTCGGCAATTATGTGCCGAACAGTAGCGGCTTGCAGCACTTGTTAGAGGACCTTTGTCTGTCACATCAGACTGAACTCGGCTGTAAGACCAGATTGAGGCAATTGAACCCGTATGTCGGTCGCTCAACTAAGCAAGATTGCCGACTATACAACTGAGGATTATATATATAGTATTAATGTCCAAGTCTTTCACAGATACAACAATATCATCTGTTTAAACCCTTCTCTGGCCTAACCATGATGCTTAAATCTCTTCTTTTGGCCTCTGGAGCCATCCGTGCCGTTCATGGTTGGGGTGTTCTTGGCCATGCCACTGTTGCCTACATTGCTCAACACTTTCTCGACGATGATGTTGCCTCCTGGTGAGCACTTGTCACTGTGCTGTCTGTTTCATATGTGCTGATATCAGAATAGGGCACAGGGCGTTCTGGGTGATACTTCAGACTCATACCTTGCCAACGTCGCCTCGTGGGCTGACACCTACCGCACAACCGCAGCGGGAAAGTGGTCAGCCCCTCTACACTTTATTGATGCAGAGGACAGCCCCCCAACAAACTGCAATGTGGACTATGACCGTGACTGCGGCAGTTCTGGATGCTCCATCTCCGCCGTTGCCAACTACACTCGACGTGTAGGAGATAGTCGTCTGACAAAAGCAAACAAAGCTGAGGCTCTCAAGTTCCTCGTCCACTTTTTGGGCGATATCACCCAGCCACTACACGATGAGGCCTACGAGGTTGGCGGAAACGATATCAAGGTTACCTTCAATGGGTTCTCCGGCGATAACCTGCATTCAGACTGGGACACCTATATGCCCGAGAAATTGATTGGCGGCCACGCCTTAACTGACGCGCAATCATGGGCAAACACACTCATCACTGATATTGTCTCGGGCTCATATAAGTCCCAAGCTGCTTCTTGGATCGCAGACAGCGATGTGACTGATCCCATCACATCAGCCACGGCCTGGGCCTCAGATGCCAATGCTTATGTCTGTACTGTTGTCATGCCCGATGGTGCTGCAGCATTGCAAGAGGGCGATCTCTACCCAACCTATTATAACTCTGTGATCCCAACCATCGAACTACAAATTGCCAAAGGTGGTTACCGCCTGGCTCATTGGCTGAACAGCATCTACTCTGCCAAGATTGCGACTCGTTCTGTGCATAGGCTGAATACACGGAAACCGCTGCCAGACTTGATGGGAAGAGATCTGATTCCTGATGCACGACCTTTGAGTCGTGCTAAACTGGCGAGAGAAGCAATGAGCGGAAGCTGTTGTGCTTCAGGACATTCTCATTAAAATTCACGACTGGTGTACCTTAATGGATGTTAGAGAATCCTAGGCTATTGTTTGGTACTATCTAGACTACTATATTCAATAGCTAGCTGTCATCTCAATCTCAACATCAGTGTTCAAAGGCAGCTGGTGGACAGCGACACACGTCCGGCACTGTAGTTGTGAATGTTAGTCAAGAGATAGATTTGAAGATTATTTTTACTATCACTCACAGGCTTGGGCTCATTGGGGAAGAACTCATCCCACGCGATATTGAAGGCGCCGAAATCCTTCATGTCAACCAAGAAGACATTGGCCTTCACTACTCGGTCTAGACTACTGCCAGCAGCTTCAAGCACGACTTTGAGATTCTTGAGCGCCATGCGAGCTCGGTCCGTTACAGAACCGGGAACCAGATCGTCAGTTGCAGGATCAATGCCGATGGAACCGCTACAGTAGACCATGCCATTGTATTTGACGGCTTGGGAGAATTGAGGGAGAGGCGCACAAGCGTCGGCCGTGTAGACTGCTTCGAATTTGGACATGACGAATGGAAGAAAGAGAATGTGTAATGAGAAGACCGTTATTAACTCTTGAGGTTGAGAATAAGCTCGTGAGACTAGAGTTTTACACAGTCAAGATTCACAAGTCGTCACTAAATATGGAGATTAAATACTTGTGCACTTCTGCTTTTATCTCTTGGACAGAATGCATGTCTCATTGAAGCGTTTCACGTGGTAGAAACTGTAAACTAGAGCCGTTACCAGTCACGTCTGCCCTCACTGGCTCCACTACCCTGGAGTGGAGATACTTTTGCAAGGCAAGAAACTCCGAGATCAAAAAGCTGGAGTCGTGGATGGGGCTAGTCTAAGCCAAAGAAAGCAAAGTAAGCGGCGCTACCTATCTTTGGCATTGTCAACGTGGATCTATAGATCATCCCGGCACATGCCGAGGAGACGAGTGGGCCTCGACAGACGCCGCCGGCTAACTCAATACGATCATTGACCAATGGACAAGCCGCCGAACGTCTGGGCCTTACTCGATCTTGACATCCATCACATCAAGGGCGTAGGCCACTTGTGCCCCATGCAATTGGCAGTCTAACGATCAAATCTCATCACGTTCAGATATTTAAACATCCCTTCTTGAGCCTTCAACTTTAACACCAGACCAAACAAACGCACACCACAACATACACGTGCCATCTTATCAAAAAAGCATTAACAATGGTTCGCATCACCCCTTTCGCCGTGGAGCAATGGATGGACGCCTATGAAACAACCCCAGGCGTCCTGAATGTTGCTGAAACATGCGCCGCTTCCGTGTCCATCGATGACTTGGTCGCCATGTCTAGTGGTCCCGCCAAGAACCCAATTGACACAAGCATCAAGCTCACGTATGGCGCAATCCCTGGATCCCAGACTCTCCGAGAACGCATTGCTGCCCACTGCAGCACTGAGGGCGTGCAGCTGGCGCCCGAGGATGTCATCGTCACTCAAGGCGCTATCGGCGCCAACTTCTTGGCCTTGTATACGCTGATAGGTCCTGGTGACCATGTCATCAGTGTTTATCCGACATACCAACAGCTCTACGACACTCCCCGTAGCCTCGGGGCTGAAGTGACTCTGTGGAAGCTGAAGAAGGAGAATGGCTTTGTCCCTGATGTCGATGAATTGGCCGGTCTCATTAAGCCAAACACCAAGGTATGTATTGTTGCCCGCGATTATTCTATCGAACACGAGATGCTAACAAAGATAGATGATAATCATCAACAATCCCAACAACCCAACTGGAGCACCAATCCCAAACAATGTTATCGATCGTATCTCCAAGGTTGCAGAGGAGAAAGGTATCATCCTCTTCTCTGATGAGGTATACCGACCGCTCTTCCACGGTGGTGCTTCTGGCGGCAATGATACTGAGGTGCCCAAGCCAGTGACGACATTAGGGTACCACAGAACCATTGCAACGGGATCGATGTCCAAGGGCTATGCGCTAGCAGGCATCCGCGTCGGCTGGATTGCCAGCCGGGATCGGTCCATCGTCACTGCTATCATGCTAGCACGTGACTATACCACTATCAGCGTCTCCCAGATCGACGATCAGGTTGCCAGATTCGCCCTGTCGCCTGAGGTCAAGCCCGCGTTGGTACAGCGGAATATCACACTCGCCAGGACAAACGCAGCCATCCTCAAGGAATTCATGGGCCGTTACAAGTCTGTTTGTTCGTGGGTGGAGCCCAAGGCCGGCACAACAGCCTTCATCCGCTTCAATGACAAGAATGGGGATCCTGTGGATGATGTCAAGCTTTGTCTTGACTTATTGGACAAGGCCAAGCTCCTATTTGTGGCGGGATCTCGCTGCTTTGGAGGTGATGCAGACTTCAAGGGTTATGTTCGCATGGGCTATGTCTGTGAGACGGATGTGTTAGTTGCTGGCTTGAAGGAGCTGGGAGCTTACATTGATAGAGTCTTGGTGTAGAGTTGCTCTTGTGTATAATTTTACTAGGGCTTTCTGAATGAAAATCCTGTCTATTGTTACTCTGGGTTATGAAAGGGTGAATAAAAGCAGTATCCGGTTTGACATTTTACAAGAAGACTAATAATGTAGTAAAAGAAGAGTAAAACCTGTAAAGAAAGATTAAGTTAGGGTCACTTTGCTGCAATTCTATTTCGATTAACCATTTTTATATAAAAGTATAAACTCCATCTACCTGTTTTTCTAGAGTCTGTAGACTCCTCGAGATATTACCTTCTGAAAGCACTCTGACGTTGTGTAGCATATAAAATGCAATAGAGTATTAGCTTTCCTTCTCTTATTTCTGATATTAATAATTTACTTAGGCGAGTTAGTAATAAATCAGCATTACTGCCAGATGCCTAGGAATATAGCTGTTAGTCTTATGAAAGTATTATGTAAGACTAAATCACAAGGAAGGTAACTCCGAATAATGGTTTCTATATGTAGAAACGCCCTTTACCTATACAACAAGTCCAATACATGTTTCATGTTAAATTCCCTTTGCTAGTACGCCTATAGAGTATTGACCTTTATTCTCAATGACGTCTCTTCGGCAGAGCCACCAAATGGAGGAGTTGGGCATTTCCAAGGCAGCGTCAAAAATCCGCAACTGGCGAAAATCCGGCAAACTCGAGATAGAACTCGCCGACCATTACCTCGCCAAGATCTACTCCTCAGGATCCGTTGTGCAAGGTCATTTATCTATCTCACCGGCAAGCGATATTTATGCTTCCTCCATCACCATGTCCCTTGATGGCGTTACAACGATCCGTACGGTCGGTCAAAAGTTAACAACTACGACTACAAACCGTTTTCTGAAGATCGACTTGATTTCCTCTGACATTCTCGAGTTGGTCTCAACAACCCTCACAAAGAATCGCTCGCACAAAATACCTTTCCAGTTCACTTTACCTTATCAACTGGACTCAACGGCTTGTATACACGATGTCGTATCAACAACTGTCACAGACAAGCATTTGATCCCCCCCCGACGATTGGAGGGGAGTGGGATCGACATGATATGAGTCCTGGAGTTGTTGAGGTTGAATATGGAATCAATGCCTGCATTGCGTCAACTCCATCTCTGGACACAGGTCACAGTCAAGACTTTACGGCCAAGAGAGCCATACAGTTCATTCCAAGATTAAGCGAGAGTCCACCGCTACATGTCTCGTTGATGAATCGGCGATACAAGCTGCAAGGCACGAAATCTCTTCGGAGTAACTCATTCAAGCGACCGTTTGGCATCATCAGCGCCACTGCGATGCAACCTGAACCACTTCATCTCCAAGCTTATGGAACCGTCATTACGCCGTCATTCATTGATGTCACCTTGACATTTGATCCTGAAAATGATGGGATCACGCCCCCGAAGCTGGACAGTGTATCTCTTTCCATCCGATCCAACACTTGGCATCAAGCCGACCCATACCAAGCATTCCCTGACCAGATTGAAAAGCCCAGCCTCAAACAACCATTCATTACGAGCATTGAATTAACTGTCGATCGTCCGCAAGTAACGTGGGCACGACATGTTAATCCTGGGCTTGAGGATAAGAGTTCGGAGAACTCGTCTGTAGCCTTTTACAGTTCTACGCTGCAGCTTCCACTATCTGTGTCGACAAGAAACAAAACCTTTCTGCCGACATTCCATTCCTGTCTTGTTTCTAGGACTTACGATGTCAGCCTGCGTCTTGGGTTTAAGAAGGGGGATTTGACAATTGCAGCACCTCTCCAAATTATAGCCGACCCTTAAATTGAAAGTATTTTAACAAGGCCTTGTTGAGTGAATATCCCTGTGAAGTGACGTCCTTCGATATTTTTCTTGCTTTTGTTAGCTGGTCAGTCAATAATGCCTTTGTATAATTGACAATCAAGTGGAGCTTGTTGTGATTTTGTGAGGTTACACCTTATCTCTGAACTCGGTATACCATGGCTCACTGCATCCGAGCCAAGTAAGCTCTTGAGAAAACTACTGGCTGGATGGAGTCAAAGGCTTGCATCGGTAGGGCGAGGCCGTGCTTGCAATCCTTCTAACTGAAGGATTCTAGACTCGGTTGCTGCTTCAAGCCATCCACTTAAGCTAATCACGCTAGGCTTGAAGTATCTTTTCTGGGAGGGCAAGTCGAAGCGCCTCCGAGTCTGAACCCCGGAACACGCTGTGATTTGCCGGGAACAAAGTGGTGGGGTAGCATGGCCTCCAAAAGCTCCACAAACTCCGAGTTCCCATAACTGCGTCGTTCTTTTCCCCTCCATCAGAGATAAAACAGCTCGAGCAGCAGCCATGAGATCATTCCCGAGTGGATGCTGGACTTGCAAACTCAGACATCGGAAATGCGATCTTCAAATCCCTGCGTGTAGGGAATGCACAGACCGATGCATCCCGTGCCACGGCTACGGCTCCAAGCCTACGTGGATGGACGGATCAGCTGCCGAGCACGAAGAGCTTGAGCGAATCAAAAGGGCTGTCAAACAGCATCTTAAGAAGCTTCGAAGGGTTCACCGGAATCAGAGCCTTGGAAGAGATGTGCAGCCGGAGCGACGTGCCCAGATTCAGACACCGCCAGCTCCAGATGCGACTGAACTGTCAAGTCCGTCGCTATCAGAGGAAGCGGTAGATCCTGGCTATGATAATTCTGAATCGCCAAAAACGCTTGTAGATGCTGGTAATAGCCTCCCACTCCCCGGAAGGTTAATTCAAGAGGAAGAGGCTGCACAACCAGTCTCTCCATCACAGGATCCCAATCCCCCTTACGTCTTACCACCCAGGCTGGCATTTCTAATCATGTACTACCTCGATCATGTGTTCGTTTGGCAGTTCCCTTACTTCCAGCCCCGGTCCTGGTTAGGCAACAGAGGCTGGCTTCTCATCTTTCTGAGCAACGGCGGCTCGCTGTCGCACGCTGCGCTTGCACTCTCCACCTTACATCGAGATGCATCCCAGAAGAAGTGCTCCTATAGCCAGGAAGCTTTTGAGTTTCACTCAAAGGCTTTGAGAGAGTTGCGTAAACTCTCGCAGCACACTGAGACCGAGACGCTCCTCAGCGATCGGACCAAGCTTGCCGAATTTATAGCAGCAAGTTTGACACTGATAAGTTTCGAGGTAGATCATGGAATTAGATGTGTCTTGCTGTACTAACTTCTTACCCTGATTTGATAGGTGTTCAATGGAGCTGAGTATGACTGGGTTCCGCACCTCGACGCTGTGACGGCTGTCCTCGCAATGCATTCGCCGGACGCCCTGCTCCTGACTTCATCGTCACCCGAAAATACTTTGCCTTCTCCAATCAATACTTCACGTGATGGTGATCCACATCAATCGCAAGCTGATTTCAATTTTCTCGTGGCTGAAGCATTATGGCATGACATCTTGGCATGTGCCACGACAGGGCGAGTCCCACGAATACCTTATCGGCAATGGCTGGAAGCGTCAGGTCTTGAAATGGCTGATTTGATGGGCTGTTACAACTGGGTCATGATTGCCATTGGACCCGAATTGCTTCGATGCACGAGGACGTCTCACGGAATCGTAGGCCGAAAGCCCTGCTTGGTTAAAGGGTGCCAGCTCTCTACAGCGATCAGGAATCTTGGAAATTTCTGAAAGAACGTTGGAGAGGACCAGGGCGTCTTCTAGGCCGTGGGCTGCAAATGTGAGTACGAATAGCATCAGGAGGCTGCACTGCCACATAACTAACAACTCAAACTTGAATAGGCAGGGGCCAGTATTCGACGCAATATTCCACCGGCGCCATGGGTCTCGCACATTTTTGCACTTGCATCACTAGTCTTGTCAAGTACAATAGTCTCCGGTCCCTGGGCATTACTCCCCGAAGTCAAAGACGCGATTTCAGAGTCAATCATTGTGCTGAGGGACTGGCCCCAAGCCATTCCTCTTCGGGGACTTGTCTGGCCACTCTATATCATTGGGTGCCTGGCCGAGCCCAGTCTACAGGGCGTTTTTGAGTCACTTCTATCCAGTGTCTTGGACGAGAGTGGAGGGTTTGGGAACAGTGGTACTGTCATTAAGCTCTTAAAAAGCCGTTGGGCTGCACCGCCAAATTGTAATCATGATGGGCTGGAATTGGTGTTCCAAACAGGAGGCAATGTGTTGCTCACATAGACACTTTTATTGATAACAAGGATCGTTCAATGATCAAGTTAATTTGGAACCCCATTGATAGCAGTACGATTTTGAACGTGCTATATGATATATATCAGAGTGAGGGGCTGCTTGATGTGAGCTTTAGGGCCAATATGGGTCTCTCCAAATCTGGAGGAGAAGCATGGGTAATCATGATCTCCTCACTACATTTGAGCTGTCTTGAAAAGCAGACTGGGACTTTAACAAGCCCCATAGAAACCAGGTCTATGGAAGATACCTTGTAGCGGATACACTCGGCTCAATGGCAGCCACCCTGGGAGGGCAGGTCGAAGCGCCAGTAACTTGAGAAAGCTTGGGAATACTTGCTGGCTAGCTCTTAGTCATGACATCTCTCGTTGGCATTAGTCTCATCTTTGAGCGGTCCACATCAGCTCTTATATGTCCATGACTCTCAGCCCCTTCACAACAATCAGTCTGCCATCTTCTTCAATTATCAAGCACTTCATAAAACTTGTTACTCGACCCCCAACACATATCAGCCACCTCGTATCATCTCGCAAACGATACAAAAATGAAGTTTGAGCGCATGCCCATTGAGATTGAATCGCCCGAGGAGTATGGCTACGATAAAATCAAGTACAATCTCTCAGAAAGTTCCGTTACCGACCAGACACTCGAGTCACTGGACATCAAGATACCGAATCTCACCCTCCTGTACAATGAACACCGTGGCGAGACCAAGCTACGAAAGCTTATCGCCGACGACGCTGGCGTGAGTACTGACGATGTTCTTATCACGTCAGGGGCTGCTGGGGCGCTGTTCATAATCACGACCTCTCAATTGGGCAGCACCTCCGACTCAGATCGTAGCCATCTTGTCGTAGTGCGTCCCAACTACGCAACCAATCTGGAAACTCCCAAGGCAGTTGGCTGCGAGATCTCATACATCGATGTTACTTTCGAGAATGGCTTCCAGCCCAACATCGACGAGGTTGAGGCTGCTATCAAGTCCAACACTCGGCTGGTCTCGGTGACATGCCCACATAACCCTACCGGCTCCACCCTCTCTCGAGAGGCGCTCGATAGGCTTGTTGCTATTACAAAGAAGAAGGGCGTTTTGTTGCTTGTCGATGAGACGTATCGGGATATCGCATTTGCCGAAAAGCTCCCTGTTGCCGCCTCTATGGGCGATCATGTTCTGAGCGTTTGCTCACTGTCAAAGTCCTTTGGCATGCCTGGAGTCCGCATCGGTTGGCTCATCACCACGAACAAGACACTTCAGGAAACCTTTCTTGCTGCAAAGGAACAGATCAGCATCAGTGGCAGTGTCATCAACGAGTGGATTGCCATCGATGTCTTGTCCCGACGTGAGAAGATCTTGAGCGACACAACGCATGAGATGAGGGCCCGACTTCAGATGGTTGAGTCTTGGATCGAAAGCGAGGAGCTGCTGGAATGGGTCAAGCCGACTGGAGGCGTTGTCTGCTTTCCCCGTATCAAGCAGGAACCCAAAGGTGGGTTTTCGGCGTTCTACGAGAGGCTTCTCAATAAGCATGCGACATATGTTGGACCTGGTCATTGGTTTGAAATGTCCGATAGCCTTTTCAGGCTCGGTTATGGATGGCCCACTCGGGAGGAGCTTGAAGAAGGCATGAAGGCAATCTCTGCTGCGCTGCGAGATGAGTAGGAAACGTAATTCGAATATCCAGTTTCAGTAAAACATATAAATAAGACATGGAGGTTGCCTTGATGATAATTATTCGGTTTGAGCTGTCTGATAGATTTTTCAGGCTCGGCTATCGATGGCCCCCTCGGGAGGGGTAGATAGCGTATTCAAAGAAATATCTCAGCGCCGCAGTGTTGCATATGCAGAAAAGCCAGAATCGTCACAACGACCCATAATATTCTAAAACAACTCCAGTAATGCATCACTGCCGCATCAAAGCCAAGGTCAGCTTGCATGCTCCCTGCCGCCGAAACTGGGATTATCGCCGCCACTGAGAGGGGTTTAGACCATGTCTCTGGGTATATAATTCCAACCCTACCAATTATTCACGTTCTTCCGATCTCTTCTGTTCTTTATCAAGCCGAAGACAACTCATCAAAATGCTTCTTGAGCACTTTACAGCCAACTATTGGTGGGCTGCCGCTCTGGCCATTATTGCTTGGTATATCGTCTCTTCCGTTATATCGTGGTATCGTCTACGTCACATCCCGGGGCCTTTATTAGCCAAGTTTTCATACCTTTGGCTTGCCCGATTAGCACTGAGTGGCAAGCAATATGAGACTCATCTTGAGCTCAATAAGAAATATGGCCCTATAGTCAGGGTCGGCCCTTACGAGGTTTTAACAGATGATCTGGAGCTATTGCGCAAAGTTAACGGTACAAAAAGCTTATATGCCAAAGGAGCATCATACAGCGGTTCCCGATTGAATCCCTGGCATGAGTCTCTTTTCATGATGAGGGACCCGATAGCCCATGACAAAATGAAAGCAAAGCTTATCTATGGTTACAGTGGTAAAGAAACAATGGGTCCAGAAGCTGCTATTGATGAGCAGATCATGAACCTTGTCCGTCTCATACAGGATAAATATATATCTAAACCAAGAGAGTTCCGTCCGCTTCTATGGTCGAAGACCGCGGGCCTCTTTACTTTAGACGTTATCTCTCGCCTTGCGCTAGGCCAGGAATTTGGCTGCTTGAACAGAGATGAGGACATCTACTGTTTCTTCGACACGCTGAGGGATTATCTGCCTATTGTTTCATTGACAACAGACGTTCCGTGGCTTCGTAATATCGCTTTCTCTCCCCTCTTTCTCAGGCTGTTTGGTCCGAGTATTAAAGACAAAAAGGGAATAGGGAAAATGATGGGGCTTACCAATAAGGTTGTTGAGGAGTTCTACCACAGTGATGGTGAAGTCAGACGGGATATGCTTGTAAGTCCCTTTATCTGCCAATTGTGGGGGTTTGAGAGCTCTACTGATACTTTCTGAAGAGTTCATTCAAGAAACACGGGTTGACTAAAGACCAATGCGAGATTGAGTCAATATTCATGTTCGTCGCAGGATCGGATACCACGGCATCCGTCATCAGAGCAGGCATGCTTCACATTCTTGCGACACCTCACGTCTATTGTCGCTTGAAGCGAGAAATCGCAAACACTATCCGTGAAGGGCGGGCTTCGAAACCAATCAGCAACGCAGATTCCCTTTTTCAACCATATATACAGGTTAGTAATATAAATTATTAATCGAAGCGTAACTGACGACATGAACAGGCTATTGTATACGAATGTCTTCGAATCCGCTCAGTCTCGACGAACATGAGTTTCAAAGAGGTTCCAACTGGTGGTGACGTCTATAACGGAAAATTCCTCCCTGCAGGTACCAACATAGGAATGAACTTCTCAGGACTTCTCCGCTCAGAGACCTTGTTTGGCAAGGATGCTCATATCTTCAGACCAGAAAGATTCACCGAGGTTGATGACAAGACAAGTGCTAAGCTAAAGCGAGACGTTGAATTGACATTTGGGCTTGGGAGATGGAGTTGTTTGGGAAAGCCGATCGCCTTGATGGAGCTAAATAAGATTTTCTTTGAGGTATGGACTAAACCGATGCAATTGCATAGATGCTAACAAAAATCCTAGCTCTTTCGCCACTTCGACTTCCAACTGGCTGAGCCACACAAGGCAATGCAGTTTGACTCCTACATGCTGTTTCGTGACAAAGGTTTGGTTCTTAGGGTTACTGAATCAGACCTTAAAGATCTAAAGTCAATAAAAGAAGACATATATTAAAGGAATAAAATAAAGGTTCTTATATACTTATTATTAGAAATTCAACGATAGCCAAAGGTTTAAGTTACATAATAAATAAATTAATAATATTAGAGTGAGTTATTAATATTATTACGTATAGTAGTTATTAAATTTATATTTAATAAGTAAATAATTAAATATAAGATTAAACCTCTTTTTTATATTTATAATATACGAATAATGATACTTCTCAAATTCTTAGCTCTTTTTATTATGCTTAAGCTTCTTAAAAATATATAAAATATAAAAATAAGTCTGTCCATAGCGTGGACCACGTTAATTAGAGTAGTAGATAATTTAATTTTCCCTTATATACCAGCAGCATGGCTTCAGAGATGGCCTTATCGCCGTTGGTGACGGTCTCTACGCCTGGCCCGTAAGCAACATGGCTCAGGAATTTGAACGTTTTAGCGCCGTCTGTACTGGCATACATATCGATGTACGCATACCTCTTGTTGCTGGGAAGTGATGTGCCTACAGCGATGGTAGTGCCAGCCGGATATCCGCCACAGTCCTCAGTCAAAGAGTATAGGATGGGCTGGTATGCCATTCCCCAGCCATTGACCTGGTCGTGATAGTATGGCTGGTGTTAATGTGCTGCTTGTGTAATGCTTGATAGTAACTCTTTTGTTTATAACGTTAAGCTATAAGTTACCAAAGAAGTTAAATGAACTTGGTTTGAGTATATGTGGCACAAGCATTGTAAACCCATCTTCCCCTGGCTCAGTCAATATGCCAGAGAACACTTTATTTGCCTTTGCGCATGGTATCGGCATATTGGTTAGAAGGCCCTGTGCAAGTTGCATGGGGTCTTCAGAACCTTGCAGGCAGACACATAGATCCTAAGAGGTCAGAAGCGTTCCCTCGTAGTAGAATTGTGACCTACTGTATACTGTCGCCACAGCCCTGCTGTTTCATTCTCATTGTCATCCCTCTGTTCTGCTGGATTGTGCTGGGCGAAGGATGCAATATCGTATAGCTTAGAGCAAAAGCCGATGAGACCTTTCAGATCACATCCTTCTTGGTCTTGGAAACTTTTCAGAAACCCAACAAACTTTCCAATCCATGTGAGGTTAATAAACACCTCTGAATCTGCAGGATTATGAAGCACGGCTGTTAAAAGAATTAGAACAGCGCACGTGGGGTAGCAGATGATTTGCCTGGGACATCAGCATACAAAAGATATAAGCAGGTGGGCTTCCTACCATAGAGAAGCCAGTGGCTGTGAGTATAGACCTTGAAGCAAAGAAATCGTGGCTCTGGCGCTATGCGTGGGGATAAGCGTACTCAGATGCAGATTTGGCTGTTCTCGTATGATCAACGTTAGAGGGACATTATAGAGCTTCCCGATAGCTGTATAAACTTTCCAAGTAGAAGCATAGTAGGCAAAGTGGAGCTGTATGATGCCAAGATTATCCACTTGGGCCAATGCTGTAGGCTGAACTTCTGTAGGCAGTCCTGTCCTCCATGATTCGAGGTCATTGTCTAATTCAGCAAGAGCCTGAGTCATTTTATCAATGCTCTTCGAGAGTGATGAGCCAGGGCAAAAGCATCGACTTATTCTCGACTGAATCAGTGCCAACGTTGACATATGCCTCAGTAGATGTGTGCTGGAACTGGTATCCATTGCGAGGCCCTGTGATGGAAGTTCAACACTAACTTCATCAGATGGGGCGGGAAGGTCAAGGTTGAGCGACGCATTGCATCGGAGCACGTATATGGTCCAGAAAGACCGCCTACGCCTTTTTATATCGATCAAGTCACTCGATCCACAAAGATCTTCCAAGTTCAAGCCAATACAGTGGATAGCATGTGCAGCCGCGGATAGCAGTACAGTGAATGCGCGGGCGTCGGCGGTTCCCCTCATTAAGAATGCCATAGCAATCATCGCTTGACAGGAGTCGATGCCGTCACTGTTCATGACGATCTCTGGAAAAATAGCAAAGGCATTTTTGAAGTATGCCCACGAAATGGGGAACAATTCTTCTATTGCCTTATTGTCGGCCTTCCAATGAATGCCCGTGGCAATGAGAGCGTTCAGCGTTGCCCAACGAGTAGGATTGGCGTGACAGTTTGATGACCCGGCCGCATACTGGTCATTGACAAGCTTCAGAACATCGTCAGTGCTGAAGAGCGACTGTACTTCATACATGTCTTCTAGGGCGCTGGATATAAAGTGTAAAATGTGCTCTTTCGGGGGAAGTGGGGCGAAAACTGTTCGTTCGAGGTTGCTCTTGTTCTTCTGAGCCTGAAATATGTTTCTGGTGATCTCTTCCGACCATCTCGACGGCATAGATTGAGTTCGATCGGCCATTATTGTCCTATGGCTATTGGATGTCTCATGAGAGTGCCCAGGGTCTGCAGAAACCTGACTTAAACCTTCGTTGACTGTAGGGGAGACTTGTAGTGCAACTTCGACATTCTTTAGTCGTTGTTCGAGTGTTTGAATGTACTGCTTGCTATTCGAAATCAACATTTGCGTCTTTCATGCAATAACAGAGACGCACCTTTTGCCACGCCCTCTTCCTTTCCGCTCGCCATAGTGACATCTCGTCCTGCGATTCAAGCATCTTTGACAGCTTGGTAATTTGCCGTCACATCGTACCTTGCTACTTCTACACGGAACACAAGCCTATTGGACTTAGGCCTGCAGGGTAAGACGTCAGATTGCGGGGGCTTACATTCCCAGTTCGTCTACTTGTTCCATCACCGACGGCCCGTGTGTCTTGAATTTCCATTCCGCTTCTTGTATTCAAAGGTTCAAATCATTGATAGCGAATATTATAGAAGGAAAAGTCAAGGGTTTAATGCTTGCCTTGAAAGTTGACGTGTTTTCTGAAATTGACAGACCCATATTTATAATTTACCCCACTTGATTTGTCAAAATGTCACCAGCGTCGGAATTAAATTACATCCGATCATCAATCACAGCTCTTAGTAATCACTGGCAAGGATGCTTGCTTCTCCACAAAGTTCCACTTGTTAATATACTCAACCAGGGGTCAATTGATGCTAAAACTACTGTTGAAACTACTGTCCCCAAGCCTCAAAGAGAAGGTCCTTGATCTTTCGTGCCTTGACCTCAGGGAATTCCTGATTGAGCGTACGCTCAGGCTTGAGGTCAAACACCCCCTCAACGAACATGCGGCCAAAAGCAGCAAAAAAGCCCTGCAGCATCGGCTTGGGGAAGAAGGGATACATGTGCGGGTGAGAGGGCAGCTCCGTGATTTTACCGGCCTTGAGGTCCTCGATCGAGTCGTGTTTGACGGTGAACTTGACACCCTTGGCCTCCTCGGCGTATTGCACGAATTGATTCCACGAGACCTTGTCCCCAATGATATAGGACTCCTTGTCCCACTTGAGCGCCCCAACGAGCACCGCGACAAAGCGTGCGACGTCAAAGGTGTGGGTAAAGGTCACGAGCTCGTTGCCAGACCCAGGAATAGCGGCAAAATCGTTCGCAATGTCGACTACCAGAGCGAGAGGGCTTTGGTAAGACTTAACCTTGGGAAGCACCCAGTAGTCAGCAAAGTAGCCGTTGTACACAGCAGTGTACTCGAGGGTCGACGTTGCTTCTAATGCAGCAATGATGTTGAGCTTGGCCTGAGCGATGGGGAAATAAGATGCGATCCTGTCCTCGCAGTTTAGTTTTGTTATTCCAGAATCTTAGGAGCACGGCAGCACTGACTCTTCAGTGTACTTGACGCCCCAGATACTAGGGATGTATCGTTTGGTAGATGCCGATTTCTCAGCTGCCTTGATCAAGCTCAGCTCAGCCGAGACGTCGTCCATAGAGTTAATGGTGGATATGACAGTCTCAATGCTGTTGGTCTCAAGCGTGGCTGCAAGTTTATCGACGTCGGTGTAGTCCACGGCGATCACCTGGGCTCCTTGTACATCTTTAGCCTGAAAGATGTGTGAGATGTCTTCTTGCCAAGCCTTGTATTGCGATATAATTACCTCTCGAGCCAGAGCCACCACGCTATGCTGACCCTGTTCAACAAGTGCTTCAACAATTGCACGGCCGAGCTTTCCGGCGCCTCCAGCAACAGCGATGATAGCCATGGTCTTTGTGTTTTGTTTTTCTGCTTCTTCTTTCGAAAAAGGGGTATGTCTGTCGATCAAGGAACAGTCAAGAGGAGAGAAGATGATGGTTCTCAAAGTTATTCTAGGTGGTACGGAGATCGTTCATATAACTACGTGGTAAATATGCGAGTGAAACATCGGTAGTATAATACATCCGACACACCGGGATAGACATTAGTAACTGGCGCGCGGTTGTGTGGATAACAGGCTACTTAGTAGAGCAAACGATGATAAATAAATGCCGCCTCGGAATTAAAATACTCCCGGGACTGCGTTCCAGAACTTTCCCGGAAGAAAGCCAAGGGCTGCGGCAGTTGCCGAACCTTAAATATGTGGGTATTGGTCATGTAAGCTCCGATTCATGCCTAAAATAAAGAGGCTCAGGAACAGGAGGCATATCGAATTGGCACTTGATGTAGCCATGGTACTTTGTCCGTGTTAGAAATGCACACTACACTCGAGGAACCTGCACGTGTCTCACAGTGGCGCACACCAGCTGCATTGGGAGTCAATACAAGAGATTGCCTTGGAGGCCCGTGGAGACAGAAGTCTTGCTATGATGATATTTGCCACGTCCATTCCAGTAGCAGATCAATCAGGAGGGCAGTAGGGGAGTAGAGAAATAACCACGCCAGGTGCCGTCGATATCCCTTTCATCAGCAGCACGTGCAGGTGTAAGGTTAATATAGGTGAGTTTGTAGAAAATAGGTAAGGCTACGAAATCGATGAGACAACACTACAAGCCAGTCCGGTAGTAGCCTGGTGACTCACTAAGAGAGGCTATCAGGGGAAGGTTTAACTAGTAACCACACGATGCAAAACAACTACCAACCCTCAAGGACATTGGCCTTGAGTAGATACCAGTTAGTCGAACCGCAAAGCTTATGCTTGGGAGCATTGTGCCTTCTTGACAGCCAGCTCATTCGCTGGCCGTCAATGTGTAATTTGTTTTAGAATCAGTTCTTTGTGGCAATGATTGTGGAACCTAAAAAACGTAACTGACCTCATCACTAACGCCGCTCACGCTTGCGAACCAGCTGATCAATGGTCTCTACCGTCAGTTTTCATTGGATGGCTTGAGCAGTAAGTGCCATTATTTGCGCTATCCAGGAGACGACGCTGATGCCAGCCGTTGCAATTGTTATATAGAGAGATACCAGAAACGATTGAGACCCTTGCCGACTACAATTTAAATTTTATACCTAGATCCTCCAATACACGGATTGCCACAGGACGCCCGCCGCCCCATACCCCGCCACCTGGATGCATAAAAGGGCCTGCGAGGTAAAGACCGTTGACGCCAGGAACTCGATATTGGGCCAAGGCAAGGGTAGGACGAGAACCGCCCATCTGATCGAAAGCCATTGAGAGGCCACAAATATCACCTCTTTGGAAGCTGGACGTGTCATGCTCATGATCAAGGGGGGTCACCGCATGATAGCCCCGAATTTGATCAGGTGTCAAGTCCTCGACATACTTGGATAAGTACCGAAAAACCTTGTAGGTGACTTCATCCTTGATTGCATCCCATCCATGGAAGCCAACCTCAGCGTTGTTGGCTCGGACCATCACCACAGCATGTAGAAGCGATTTCCCTGGCGGAGCTCTCGTCTGGTCAGCGTTGGTGATGATAGAGGCCCCAATGATTAAGTCCTCAGGTATCTTGCCTTGATCTATCTCTTCGTAGCTTTTGAGAAGTGACTCGACACTCCCAGGACAGATGGTATTCATGACCACTTTGTTGGCTACACCGCCAGCCCGGAATCTCAGCGGCGACTCCATGGCTGCATGGACAACAAAAAGAGTGTACTCAGAAAGTCTCGTTCCCTTTGCTGGAATTGTAACTTCTGGATCTAATCCATCTACAAGCCTGTCAAGGATATGAGGGTGAATCTGGGCGACTACAGCTTTCCGGACACGAATCTCACCGGCTCTTGTACGGACACCGATTGCGCGACCGTTTTCGGTCACAATCTTGATGACTTCAGTGTTGAGGCGCACTTCACCTCCGTGGGCCTCTATGGCGCGAATCACGGCCGCGGTGAATGCTGAACCGCCTCCCTGAGGTACAGCCAAACCGTATTTGTGTAAGAGACCAATAGCCATGTAGGCCATGACGCCTGTGCCTGGGGTCTTCGGGTGTGCCAGCTGTATTTCCGTGACGAATCGGAGAATGGCGACTTGGACTGTTGGGTTTTTGAAGTACTGTTCCACCACTTCAAGAGAGCTATTCTTAGCCGCAAACTCGACCGCTTGGGCTATCTCTGGGTGGGCCGATAGGTCTACAGGCGTTGTTGGTGGAACGAACATAGATGGCATGGATAGCTCGACAAACTTGGTGGCCAATGTAGCAAACTTCAAGTAGACTTGGCCTTCTGCTTCGTTGGAGAAGTCTGTGATGGTGTCCACGGTCCGTTTCACGTCATGGTACAGTGGAAGAACTCCATCTTCAAAGATGATTGCGTAGGCCGGTTCCAGCGGGAGATAGCGTAAGCCATACTTTGACTGAAGTTCCAGCTCATCCTTGGTCACGAGGGGGTTCGCCAGGATCATTTGATGGATGGCACTGTGTCGTTCACTGGTAAATCCTTCTTCTGCCATGGTTAAAGAGGCAACGCCTCCACCAGGATAAGACGCCTTCTCAAGAACGAGAACTTTCTTGCCAGCCTTGGCGAGGTACGCCGCTGCAATGAGGCCATTGTGACCAGAGCCCACTACAATAATGTCAAATTGGGGGTCTTTTGAAGAGCTAAGGTGACCGAGCTTTGCGTAGTTGTAAGCCATGATGAGGAATTGGTGAAAATGAGTATGGATATGCGGAGATAGGAGATTGATCTTCAATATGTCTCTCCAAGGCCCTGACTACTTTATACACCTATTGGCGAACCCACAGAGTAATTGGCCTCTGATCCGGGTCCTCCGACCTCATTCATACCTAAGAGCCATGCTTCCTGTATCTGAGGTTCTCGGAATTGCGGGGGTGGGGTTTATCTCTCCATATTGCTGTTGGTCGTTGCGGGGTTGAGTCGGGCGCGGGAGATGCGTCAGCTCTTAGCCATATGATGGCATGAACTCTAGGTGATATTTCCTAAAAGTCAGAACAAATTTTACGCAGCATACCGGTAGTTACAAGGGCTCGGAGGTATCTGTTACAAAAAATGACGAATTATAGGTCTTTCAAGCATATGTCTGTTAACCGGGACTGCTCGTTGGAGCCAGCAGTTCCATCGTACCCATATTTCTGAACTGTCGTGCTTACAGTACTTGCGGGATAGTAGATAAACGAGTTTCCTACTTGGCTGCATGGTAAACTGTTCAAGGCAGATAACTCTGGTTGGTAATGTGAGAAGGGTTACGCGGTTGCATTTGTAAATGTGTGAGTCTAGCTCACCTCCAGGGAAGTAAGGGACCTATAGCAACGAAATTGGACTAAACAGCGTCGTCTTTTGTATAGCTAGCTATAAGAATGTCCGAAATGACCCATGTCATCTATGATGTAACATTCTCATACACATATTCTGGATAAATCCCTGCAATGAAGGAAACCGGCAAATAGTCATACTAGTAACTCGATTGAGCTCTATAAGCTTGCTCACGGTAAACTAAACCCTGGTTCAATTCCTTGGTTTACCCATGCCTTTAGCGATTCCTCAAAACCGTCAGAGACGTTAACAACATATCCCTCTGTGCTAACCAATTTATCAACTATCCTCCCCGCCACCAGATCTGCCGAGCGACTTTGGGTTGTAACAAAGTTCACGAAGCCGCGGTGAAACTCATCAGAGGCGTTTCCTTTCAACTCATGGACTGAGTCCGTATAGGTCAGATCAGGGAATACCACACTGACTTTAATATCTCGAGGTCGAAGTGAAGTGGCCATGCAATATGACATGGAAACCTCTGCGCCCTTGGTGATACAATAGCCCAGCAAATTGTTGGCCACAATAGGCGGTGGAATGAAGGCATTTGGTGAGGCCGTGTTGACAACCCACCCTTCCCCTCGACTAATCATGTGCGGCAAAAATGCCTGAGCCATGCGCAAGTAGCCCAGAACATTGACGTCGAGTTCATGTCGAATGTTGTCTGGACTGGCATCAAGCACCCCGCCCGAGCGAACAAGAACCGCATTATTGTACACGATATCAGGGACGCCGGCGCTCTCCAAGACGGAGGTTGCAAATGCCGCGACCGATTCGTCACTCGTTACATCGCATTGGAAGGCGTAAGCTGAGAGCCCTTTGCGTTTGAGTTCTGCGACAGTCTCTTCCTGCGGTGCGAGTTGGATGTCTGCAAGCACGACAATGGCCCCTAGCTCTGCAAACTTCACTGATACGGCCTGACCGATACCGCGGGCAGCACCCGTCACGACAACGACTTTGCCTTTGCAGTCGTACATGGTGAAGTAAGGTATGTAAAATTTTAAATGAGATATCCTTACGCCTAGGCTTGACTCTGTAGGATCTTGTTGAGTATATATTTCATTTCCCTTCAGCCCCTGCAATGGGATCTTGTTGGTAATAAACAATCACGCCAACGGAAGACATGCATACCAATGCCGCGCCAAGATACCGACTTGGGGTCACCTTCACGAGGAGTAACGATCTACCCGTGGGGCCGATGCCGATATGCGGGGTTGTTTGACCGTCCCGAACTGGGTCTAGGGTTGTTTGCTCTGGTAGATAGAAAAAGGGGCCCGGCCAACATTTTCCCGCGTTATCATCTCTTTTGCTTGCTCACCTTATCATCTTCCGCTTAAATTCCGACCCCCGCGTCGGAATGCCTCATACGAGAGAAGATGACTTTATCGTGTCCCGATTGCGATGCAGTCTTCGTCAGGACCGAGCATCTGCAACGCTGCATTCTCTCGGAAGTGTGATTAGACACTAATCTCGGTAATGACATCCATAGCTAACTTGCATCGAAAGAGACGTCCTTATCCGGCACATGCAAATTCACGACCTCTCTGAGGTACCAGCCAAGCACCGCAGAACAACATATGTCGCCAAGGCATGCTCGCAGTGCGCCAAGTCAAAGCAACGCTGCGATGGTCAACTACCCTGTAGTAGATGTACATCGAAGGAGCTAGACTGCTCATACGCAACTCTCTCCTGTAAAAATTCTTTCTTGGCACGCACTGTTAGTGCGGTGCTAGGAGCGGGATTTTCTGCAGGCCACGCGACCACACAAAAACTGCGGGGACGCTATCGGCTCCCTAACAGCAGTTTTCAGAGAAGGAATTTTGGAGAGTTCGCCTTCTCTGACAACACCTTTGTCGGATCTAATGGCGGCACCTCAGAACCAGAACGCCTTAGATATCGGAGGGCGATGCCCCGGGCATTCGTAGCGACATCCTTCCGATCAACGACGCCGATTGCGATGGGTTTTTCTCCTTTAAAGGCAAGCCGCACCGTCGGCCTCTGATCCCTTCCCGAGGTTTTTCCCTGCCGCCGCGACAGTCGACTACGAGCTACAACTTGGTTACTGGAGATTGTGGACTGCGTCAGCAGATGTAGTGATGCGCGAGAGAATTCTGGTCGGTGGAAAAAGTTCGACAATAGATTGCCCTCGAACCCGCTGACGGGTGACGGGCTTGAGAAATACAGCACCTTTTGTGCCATTGGTATGCTGGATGGTGAAGGAAGCGGGGTATCCTGTACCTAGCTAGCTCAGCACGTCTTTTGCTCCAGTAGGAGATTTGGCTTCGTTACAGCCACCCAGACGAAAAATACACATACATACATACATACATACATGCTAGACTGCTCATATGCAAAGTCAAGAAACCGACGTGCGTCCCAGAGCATGCAAAGCTCTGTGGTCGATCAAGGTAAAACGTCAGTACCCAGCGTTCCAAATCAAGAGCTGCAAAATGCGGCCACTTCCTCGTATTTGGAGAATCAGTCAGAGGTCAACCCTGTGCAGTTTGGGGATTTTTCGGAAATGGGTAACGCTCCACTCCCGTTCTGGTCACCAAATGACGTGGAAACAATCACTTCTCTCTTATCTCAGCCACCAATGGTCCTAGACCAGAATCTTGGGTCCGTTTTTGATACTCATGGAGACCTTCAAGGTTTTAGTTTCAGCAACATAGGAGCTTTCTTGGGCCTGGAGGGTCATCGCTCGCTTGTAGATGAAACCCCAAGCCTATCATCCCAGTCAGCTCCTGATTATTCATTGGCCGAGACAACAATTCCTCAACATGTTGCTCTAACGCAAGAAATGCCAGCGTCAGCTCCCAGTGAACCCGCTGTGGAGTGTCTTGAAACAGAAGCCCCGGCACCGACCTTCACCCAAACGTTCAAGTCCCCTGATTCCTCACATGAAAGGTCAAGTGACGTGAATGTCTCAATATTCAATGAAGGCATCTCCCAAGACTATGATGTGTGGCGAGCAGAGGATTACTGCCATGTGCCGCGTTTGACCGAGGACGTGTACGAAGAAATGACCAAGCATTTTGCACGTTACAATAGTGACGACGAATATTGGACTCCTTTTACTTGCAGAAACTTTCCACCAATAACTCATATTAACACCTTCATACAAGTATATTTTGAAGAATTCCACTCCCTTCTCCCGTTTCTGCACCGAGCAACCTTTGCCCCAACCAGGGACAAATGGATGTTGTCTCTTGGCATTGCTGCAGTTGGCTCCATATTCTCTCGGGCAAAAAACTCGAGAACCACTATCTATGATTTACAAGAGTTCCTCCGACGAGCCATACATGTCCAGATCTGTCCGTCAAATGATGAACTTTATATCCCAGGGCTTAACGTTACCACCAGGTTGAACGCGTGCGAAACTTGCTGCCAGATGTCTCCTTGGTGCAGGCAGCTCTTCTCAATCTACTTGGCATAATGTTTTCCCCACAAATGTTGTTGTGTGAGGCTGTCCCTACCACAATGACTCTCATCGAGACCTTGTGTCGAAAGATGGCGTGCTACACCAATTTTGACGAGTTTGGTCGACCACTTGAAACCAAAAGTTCGGGCTATGACAATTGGGCCGAGTGGATCAAGAAGGAAAGCCTGCAGCGCCTCTTTTACTCGCTTTGGGTAAGCCAGCATACGGAAATATAACCATACGATGAAATGCTAGGACTGATGGCATATAAGATTCTCGATTGCCAGCACAGCTGTTTCTGGGCAGGCCCTGGAATAATTACTCTAGACTGCCTACAGTTACCAGCGCCTTCACATCCGTCACTCTGGGAGGCATCAAGTCAAGAAGCATGGCTTAAAAATCAAAATACCTGTAAGTTGGTTTAACAGAACAAGTCACCGAAGTTTAGCTGAAAGCTGGATAATCTAGCATCTTACAACGCTCTGTCTTTTCGAAGCGTGCTTCTCGAATTTTATCGCACTCAAAAGATTCTGAGCCCTGACCCTTTCAACATACTATTACTGAATATTGGAGTCAAATATCATGCCGAAAAGCTTCATCGTGCTCCAATCTACCTAAATATCCTCCAGGAACATGCCGAGGCGCTACCACCAACAAAACTCTCTGGTGCCGTTCAAAGTCTCTCCCACCTACTATCAATGTTCATCCATTTACCCGTCCGAGAACTTTATGCATTTACAGGCTGGCGTGTGACCAGTAGCCAGAGGGCCATTAATAACACCAAGTTGCGTACCTGGATACAAAGCAAAACCGAAGCACGTGCCTCTCTTATGCACGCCTGTAAGGCTTGGTCAATGATTCGCAACAGGAAAACAGGGTCACAGCATGAGACAATGGGTTTCTTGCTCGCAGCAGTCATGATATGGGCCTGGATCGAGTTGGGTAAAAAGCCAGAGGTGGAGGACCTGAATCTATTGGTAACTGTTCGGTTGGATCAGGGCACAGACATGCTAAAAGCATGGATAACTCAAAACAATGACAGCCGTCTTTATCTCGGTGGCGTAGGTTGTCTGTGGGAAGAGGGAGCAAGCAGGAGGCTGATACATGAGTCTACAAAAACACTTGAGGGTCTTGACTGGCCACTGGCTCGGGTTTTAGCATTGAATTTACGGGAGCACTACAAGAGTTACCCAGATAAAAGACTTCAAGGATAATAAAGCTTCGAATTACATTAGTTACTCAAAACCCTATAGAGCTAAAGCGAGGATCTCTATTCCAACAAGTATCGATCAAGAGGCCTTATTCTCTTGGAGTATACAGGTAGATCACTTATAAGAAGTCAAAAGCAGCTTTATAGGTTTCAAAATCTACAACATCTTCTGACAGCAATCGTGGTTTCGGTATTTGATGAGGATCCTTTGCCATACAGCCCAGAACTAGCTATGGCTACTGCTTGTGAAAGGCCACCGGCATTAAATGCTAGGATACTATCCTTGCGGCTGTTGAAGCACTGGGCAATAAGGAGCACCTAATCGGTCCTTTTGGGACTGGTGTTGCTCTACATGGCCCGTTGTTCTTGATGCGTCTCGTCATGCCAGGCTTTATCCAGGCCGGACGTGGCACTATCATCAACATAGCCTCCAGGGGCGGGACAGTTGATCTCCCTTTTAACACCGCTTACAGTACTAGCAAAGCCGCATTGATACGACTTACTAGCTCTTGGCAGGCTGAATTGCAACTGGGAGGCCATGATGGTATTCAATTGTATGCCATTCATCCTGGTGCCGTACCCTCACAAATGACCTCAGCAGGTATTTTACTCCTGTTTGCTATCCATCTGCTGTCCTGCTAACTGTTTCTCAAGTATATCCAGAGAAGATAATGGGCGAATATTCGCACCTCGTAAAAGAAATGGCTTAAATGGCAGATACTTTGATGTCCAGCAAGATCTGAGGGATGTAATAGCCCAGGCTTCGGTACTTAAAGATCACTCAGACCTTTACAAGATGCAAGTAGCATTTCTCGGTGATTTGCCAAATAATGGTGAGACAGAGAATATAGCTCCAGAGAAAGCTTTTAACTTTCCTGGATATTGGTTTACCTGGCCTTTAATTTAGTAAGGGACCTTATTGAAACGTGTGTATTACTATCTTGCTATCATCATGACAATAGAAACAGTAAGAACAGGACAATCTTTGTAATTTAACCTCCTTTCTGTGGCCTTATTATTCCGTATTTATTAAATAATAAGTTTAAGGCATTAATAAAAGAAATCAGTTCACTACCTAAACCATGCTGCCGCTTCAGTTTACAACCACAGCCATTGAGTTAATTAAAATATTAGGCCTGTACTTTGTATTACACTAGTTACTACCGGGCCTAGCTTCAGGGGTGGTGCTGAAAGGTGCAAGCTTATAGGATTAAGTTACCTACTATGACCCTTTAAGGGGGATCCTTGCTTTTGGTCTTTTGGTATTTCAGGAGGGAAGATTTACATTTAGGTTTTCAAGACCATAGCTAAGATTTCTTATCTTATATAACTCTTTCCGGAAACTTAGCTATTAAAAAGTATATAAATATTTTCTTTAAATAATTAGATTTAAGAAAATAATACTATTATGCTTTAATAATAATAATTTCCTCTTATACATTAATATAATTCTAAGAGGGCATTATAATTCCCTAGTTTAGCTAATATAGAAAAATAGTCTTATATTATTACAAGGTTTATATAATCATAAATATAAGGTACTTTAATTATATTATATAATAAAGGTAATATATACTATATAATTAATACTAATTAAACTAATTTATAATTATATAACATATTATAATATAAAAAAAAGTCTAAGTTAAACTATTTTTATAATTTAGATTTACTAGGTAAGCCTAGAATTAAGTTTATAAAAACATATTATTTAGGCTAAGCTTAACAGCTACCCCGCCTCAACTAGGGTAACCATCCTCCTTTCACCTTAAATCCTTGGTTCCACCTTCGTTGGTCTAAGGGGCTAGTCAAAGTCTAATCAGTCTGACTATTGGAAACCTGGTAACTCCAATCATATGGTGCGACTGACGTGCGCAAGCCTCACCAACGGATGCCATCGCCGCTCAGCATTTCAACGCCTGTCCAAGTTGACAATCATTATTGCAATTTAGTTAATATCTCTTCCGAGTTCAGTCAAGATGCACGCACTGATATGTTAATCACTTATTATGTCTAACTTGTCACAAATGCCAATTTGTTTTACAAGCAATATCTCTGTAGTGCAGGCTGACTTGACTATCTTTCTTAGCGATGCATTGCATTAATAACCGGGGCAAAGCGTCCTAGATAGAATATCCTCACATCTGGTGTTAGGTAAGGTATATACACTATAACCATCTCCCTTTCATGAGTGGCTGATAAAATTACAGGTACCCGTGAACCTATCGCCTCTCTGACTAGACTTAATCTGTATCCTTGCACCTGCCCTTTTGCTAAAAGAAAGGCATTCTGAATCGGAGCATCGGGTTTCAACATGGCCTATGCTTATCGTTCATTTTGGCCTGTGAGCGTCACATTATACCCTCCTATCATAAGTTGACAGATATTATCTCAACTTCAAATATGCACCGCTCGACCAAGCTTTGCATCTCATACGCCTTTGACTCGGTATTCCACATTATCGTCCTAGTCGTCTCAGTTGTTGTTCACCCCCAACAAGCAGGTGTTCTCCTTGTTCAACCCCTATACGTCCAAGCCATTCGACGCCTGCTCATAGGGGACGCGTCATGACCCGCCCCATTAAATATTTGAAGTCTGGCGCCACATATAAAAATTACGTAACCTGTCGCTTGTGCTGGATCGCACAGCGGCATTGGGGCTTATGTATGAGGCATCTGGTGCCAAGCTTCGGCTAACGCTGATGCCACGACGGGCCCTAACTATGTGGAGATGGGGAAAATACTCCGGCGTACAGGTCAGTATGATCAAGATCGTTGCTCCCGCTTATTATGTACGTTATACGAATATCCGGATTTAAGAATCAACAACAGCTTAAACTATATTTAGTCTAGACGTGATTCCACCACATGAAACGAAGGTCCATTCTGCAAAAGTTGTGGGACGACTTACGGTAGTACCAATAGCATGACAACGGGTGATACCGTTCCCTGGAGAAAGACGTCCTGTGTTGAAGGCTCGACGCGTCATCTACCACGCGCTAGCACCAGCCTGATGATACTCAAAACAACCAAGTTCCCGATACGCAATTCCGGTTAGTTGTCTCGTAACAAATGGGCCCACCATGGTTACGACCCGATCTCAGGATTTACCACGAAAGAAGCGAACGAGGGCGAAGGGGTCAAAGGTGAGAACTGGATGCATAACTTGGTAAGTGCTTGTGATAGTCTTTAGCCCCATTAGAGAGACTCATTACTAATCTGGCATGCAGCAAGTCAGTACTTGTATGATAGCGACTGGTTTAAGCTGTGATACTAATCTAGTCCTGTAGACGCCGTCACCTGAAATGTGATGAGGCCAAGCCTTCGTGTTTTCGGTGCAGGAAAGACCAATGGGCATGTGATGGCTATCAACAGCCCAGCTCTAAATCACTCAGTGAAAGCAGCAATGGATGGTTTATATCACCATTGCATCCGAACTCCCATCAACGAACCTGTCTTCCCATTATATCAATACCGCCAGCTCTGACTGATGGTATCATAGTCAACTCAACTGAGAATGCTCTTTATTATCACGTAAGGAAGCGGGTTATTCCAGATCTTGAGATGACCAATGGCTCTGGAGGGTTCTGGTATAAGATCATTCTCCCACTTTCAAACTCGAATAAACCCATCAAGCATACACTTTGTGCACTGGGGGCTTCACACCAGTACTTCCTCGCATCTCATCCTGGAAATTTAATCAGCTTCGATCATTCAATCAACTACGACTACCAAGCTGATCTGAAATACGGTGAAGCTATTGCGTTAATACGAGAAGTTATGGCAGAGAACTCAACCTATAACACAAGAATCGCATTAATCTGTTGTACAATACTCATATGCATCGAGAACTTGCATAGGCGTTATACTAACTCGGTCCGCCATTTATGTGCCGGTTATCAGCTTCTAGAATCACTTGGCATCGCTCGATCATGGGATAGGACATCAAGCGGAAACATTTATCGACAAGATCAAAATGACGGCGGTCTTCTCGACACCTTGGCGGCGATGTTCTCTTCTCTTGGCGAGAGTATTGGTGCATTCACAGGAGATACGTCATTCTCCAATGTGACGGAGAATGCTCCGGTATTAGAAATTGGTTATCCCCAAACGCCATTTGCAACAATTGCGGAGAGGGAGGACTGTCTATCTGCCTTGAACGCAGTTTTTGATAATGGCTCATTTGGCAGAGACACTCGGAGCGAATGTGTTGGGCAGGTCGTCGTGAGCCCTGCACATAGAGATGAAAAGACCTTGGCTCAAGCCCTCAAGCCTTCGCAGCCGTTACTCTATACTTGGAGTTCGAGACTGCTCTTATTTCAGCACTTCAGCACGCTTGGCCGCGGTATGGCCCCGAAAGACAAACGGACGCACTGGCGCCAATTATCGTTGTATCAGACGGACGTGGGCAGCTGTCTCTTAAGATGGACTGTAATGACCCAGGGGACGAGAAAATTGACTATGAAAGCATCTTGGATAAGGTTGAGGAAGCTATCTATCTTGAGAATTCCCAATCGAGGCCATTGTTCGTCTTCGACGGCCATATTGTCCGTAAGCTTTCAACTATCTGCGCTTCGTGTACACGTAAAGAGATTCGCAAGAGGTCAATTACGTTATTGCGGTCTATGCATCGACGTGAGGGGGTTTGGGATAGCTGGGAGGTGGCGAATGTATATGAGATGTTCTTTAAAGAACTGGAAGACAATAATTTGTCGTTGGACTCTCCCCCTTGGGGCCTGGTATAGTCACCGAAAGGACTGTCTTCTTGAAGCTTGCCTTTCAACTACCTCTGACTATACATATGATGAACCTTGAAGTATGGTTATGTCTCCAGTGTATAAGTGAATGAATGAATGACTGAACTGCGTTGCTGTCTGAAGGCCGCCTGACAGTTAGTATTTGCATCAGCTGGCAGCCGGTAATTAGATAGTATAGGAAATTCAATACTGCTAGTAAAATATAAGTTATACAAGAATTAAAATTAATATTAGCTAATAATTTGTGATAGTGGTGTTTCTAACTGTAGATAAACTAAGCTGTGCTAGGTTGGTTATTGGCAGATTACATAGGATATAAAGCTGAGCGGTGTAAAGTGTTACCTATCTTAATAGTAGATTTAATACATGTTAGGCTTGATTAATATAAAGATGTTTTATTAATAGCTTATGAGCTAGAATCTATGAAAGTGCTTATAAATGTGTTTTAAATACTCAGGCTAGTCTTATGGACCGACGTTATTTTGTTATTGGTCTGCAGGGATTGATGGTGTTTTAGGGATGGTCTTTTGGACTGTAGCTCTAAATGTTTTAGTTCTGCTGGAACTAGGGGACTAAATATATTAAAAAGTCAATTAATTAAAATTGTAAGCGGGGTTCTTGGTCTTTAGATAATAAAAATATAAAAGCTATATAATGTAAATAATCTTTCTAGTTGTATTATAATATAACTAGTATTTTAAATATTGTAATAAGTTAAGTAAAGTAAGTTTATAATAAATTAATATTAATATAAAATAATAAACTTATAAAATTAATAGTTATATTATATATTTATATTAAAATTAAGATTTCTCTAATAAATATAAGATAATAAGGCTTATAAGTATTAAATAACTTAATATAAAACTAGGTAATAAAAATATCTTTTAAATTTATAAGGATTAATTATAATTAACTAAGTTAATAATTTATTTCTATTAAATCTATTAATAAATATAATTTTAAATATAATTTTAAACTAATTATAATATTATATAAGGATAAAGACTTTACTAAGATATTAATAACTACCCTAGCCCTCTCCTTAATTATATAACTAATATAAGTATTAGTTAATTCTTCATGTAATTAGTAAAAGTTATTAATTTAAATAAATATAGGCCCTTATTATTAGTTACTATCTATGTCTATATATTCTGAAATACTTATATATTTAAGGACTGCAGGGGGTAAGTATGATGACTTGCGTCTACAAAGTTCCCCTGTTGATTATGATGAAACCCCGCGTGTAGACGACTCACGAACGCATCCAGGATAAGTTGATGCATATCCTTGATAGGATAGTCCTTATGAAACCAGTGATGGCGGATAAAGACTCCACCGCATGTCTTATCACCAATATAGGGAGCGCCATTTCCATCCATGCATGGTATCACGCGTACCTCCTCTGTTGAATTATAATCATACCGGACATGATTAGAGAAAGCTGCTTGCTCGTGTGCCCAAACCTTCCCCCAGCGCTTGCATCCTTTATACTTTATATCGGTAGGACACTGCTCCCAATTATAGAAAAGTTCTTGTGTCCGGTTGCTTTGCTGAGCGATGATGAAACCCGTATTTTGCATCACTTGACCGTTGGCATCGCGGTTTCTTGGGGAATTTGGGTCATTAGCCATGGCGACGAGAGTATTATCGGTTATATTCCATAGCCTCATTAGCCACTCAAATGGCAAATGAGGATACATAAAGATAGCATCGGCATCAAGGAAAACCACAATTTTGTGAGTTTTAAGTGCTTCTCGAATCATTGAGACCTTGACCCAGGTCCCGTGACGGTTAGGATAGCTAGGAGCTCGGATGAATCGGTAGTCATATCCGTGAATCATAGCTTATTAAGACGAGAAGAGTCAGCTGAATTCTTTACCACAGACGCAATGCAGGCAATAGATACCATATAGATAGTGATTCATCATTCCAGCAGTCCTTCCCGTCATTCCCTTGGAGTTCAAGGTCGTCTTATTCATTATACCGCCAGGGCCTGTGTCTAGCCGAGTATCAACATCTAAAATGAGCAACTTCTTGCGCAAGGGTTGCGACCAGTGATGGGTGTCTTTGGGGTACTTGTAGTAGTATCCTTCTTTCGTCAAGAAGTCCGTAGTATTGATGTCGTGGAGGAAAGGCTTCCATAGATGATGCATCAGCTGTGGTATATTTTCCGCGAGCTTCGCTGGCGGCGGGCTTGAGGGGGACATGCTGGTGAAGGCGCTTGTTAGAATAGAGTATAATGGAATGAGTGTTATGAGAGATACTGGCTTACTAGAAAGATGAGTCGCGTGTTGATGAGAAATAGAGCCCCCATGTGTGTGTTGCCAGGCCGAAAATCAGCAGAATGGCCATGGCAAGGAGGACACCCTTTCGCCTGTTGGCCCGGTGCAGCAATAACGCATCCATCTGTGAATAGTTGACGCTCGAGATCTCTCCAAAAACGCGATAGGTTTCAAATGAACGATTTGTTTTAAGAATATGAGCGATATCAGAAAGAATATGGCTGGTAAAGAAGAGACCCTTTCTACGAGCGGGTGGCGGGGGAATTCCATTTTATTTAAACTTCAATGATAACTACGGAAAAACGGCAAAAGTTAGTTCTGAACTAGTTGAGGCGAGAGGGGTCGCCGTGGTGTACACGCCGTACGCCACAATGTCATTGTTTTCTACATATACACCAACTCCTGTTTACTGACCCTAGGTGTTAGTATTAAGCAATTTAATTTAAATTATCTAATAAATTAGATTATATAGCTAGGGTTTTTAAGTAAAAGCGTTTTAAGTAGGGCTAAATAATTTATTAGCTTAATATAACCTTAGCCCTATATTAAGAGCTAGCTTATTATGCTAATATAGGGTTAGGGTTATATAGGGGATAAGGGCTTATAATAAGCCAGATAATAATTATAATAGAAATATTACTAGCTAAATAGATATAATTATATTTAAAGAAAATACTAGTTAGAGAGGCTAATATATATTACTTTTAATAATACTAAAAGCTAAAAGATTAGTTATTATACTTAAGTTAAATTATATTTAAAGTAAGCTAGATATTATAATATTCTAATTATATTATTTTTATTTTAATTATAATATTTATTTATATTTCTTATAGTTAATACTAAGAACTAATAGTGTTATATTTAATTAAGTAATTAAGTCATTAAGCTAACAAATTATTAGTTAACTAAGTATATATTTTTACTTTACTTAGCCTAATTAACCTTATATAATAATTAAGATTTTAAATAAGAAAACTAATTTATATTAAGTTTATAATTATATATAATATTAAAAAATATAATAATATTAATATTTAACTTTAATAAGTTATATAATTATTACCTTAAATGTTAAGATTATTTTTAATAAGTAATTATAATTTATAAATATAAAAAAGATACTTAACTTATTATTAAAAGATAAATTACCCTTTTTATTATTACTTTTTAAGGTAAATATTACTAAGGCTTTAATACTAAAAAAATATATTAAAATAACTTAAAAGCTATCTAATAGGCTTTTATATTATATTTATTTTTATTACATATATTATGATACTAGTTACCTAATTATTTTAAAGTTTCTTAATTACTATTTTTTATTTATATATGTATATCTATATTACTTTAAGTAAAATATATATTAAAAGGTAAGTTTAGCTTAAATAATTAACTTAGTTACTTATAAGCTAATACTTTATTTTTATATAAGGAATAATATTAAACCCCTTTTAGCATATCACCCTCTGCTATACATATCATATTATAACTGCCTGAAATTTAATTTTATAGCCTGCAAAGAATCTCACAGCTAACCTCAATAACAGAGTTTTGTGCAGTGATAAGTCCCCAGTCACAGGTCAAGCTTAACAACGCTGCCTATAAGAACCCCTTGTACCCCTGAGTCCGGGCCAGGTTGACTTTTCCCAACTTTCCCACCAATCTTACAGAACTTGATCTTTAGTTCTCAAAAATCTACTCGCAAGCTTGTTGATCTTAAGAATATCATGCCATCAATACCAGTTGTACATTCCACCTTTAACACCCTCACTGTTACCAACGCTATACACACAACAACGACAAGCAACCTACTCACTGCTCACCTACCAGAAATGGCTCCCCTTGCTTCCGCTACTGACTCTTGGACTATAACATCTAGTCGTAAGTCCTGTCCCTCCGTTTCCTAATACTGTACCTGGAGTCTAACAACATAACACAGCAATGGATGGTGTCCGTCCGAACTCCTTGATTTTAAAGCACAAGATCGATCTCGTCAGTCATCAGGACGGTCCTTTTGTGGCTCTGTTTATACAATGGCGGAAGTCCAAGACCCGATGGGAAGGCTGAGTCGACGAAAGATTTGTCCACGAGCGTGATGAAGCAAAACTCCTCGCCTACTGGCAGAAAGTTGGCGGAAGAGATGCAAAAGGTCTCAGAGGCGCTTGTCCCCTGCGAATCGTTTATGCTCACCGCCGCAGAGGGAGTGGACAGGGGACTGAATATTCCGTCCAATACGTCGGATATCACAATGACGGCACTATAAGTCAGTGGGAGCCTGAGTCGAAGGTTCTGGAAGCTCAGTGGGACTGATGAGCCTATCGTGGCTGCTCAGCGTTGTCCACGCGAGCATGACAGCCAATGAATGCATATATCTTGCTTCGCATGCCTTACCTTTACTTTGTCGTCGTGCAAACTTCGCACAATCTGCCAAAAAGGTTACGCAAACCAGCTTATGGCCTCAGACGTGTCATAGCAAGCCTCAAAGCTAACATCTTTTTCGTTACACCTCATACCTTCACGACAAATGATGATACACACGGCTCATATTCTGAACTGTTCCCGTAATATACTATATCGTCTATTTAGAGCTTTGCTACAAATATATTATCCTTGATAACCATATTCTTGCTGCTGCCGGTAGTTATGTCTCGTAGCTTGCGTCTTCGGATTTTGCTGGGGCAACTTCGATTCCCTAAGTCAATTACATATATTAAACCTTACTAGCTAAATTAGCCTCTTGATTTTTCAAGCTTGCAGCTTCACATAGCTCCCTTAGCCCGTTGCTACTATACTCTATCTGGTCCCTGAAAAAGATACTCGGGCCAAAAATCTCAACAGCCAATCCATAGTTGTCGGCGCCGGACACATGTTTCCCCGTCGAGTCTGTAAAGCTCCCGCCTTTGATCAGACATTCAACCGTTGATACCACAGCTTCCACCGGGGTCAGATGTTCATCCGGAAAAGAGTTCATCATCTCATTTGTGAGCAGGTTCGTGCGAATGGTGCCCGGGCAGATGGCGTGTATTCGAATCCCGTCATTAAAGAATGGGTAGGCCACGGATCGCATGAACCCAAGCACACCAGCCTTCGAGGCAGTGTATAGGGGATTGAACTCTTGTGCATACTTTATGATGTCAGCCCAGTGTGTCTTTCCTTTGGGGGTAATGGTTCATACAAAGCTTGCAATACTGGCTGTTATCACTATAACGGGATCCTGGCAAGGATTGTCCGAGGCTAAGAAATATTGCCTCGCAAGATATGAGGTAGTCACAACAGCCTTCAAATTGATATCAATACTCAACTGTCGCGGCTCCGGTGGTGGAAGCGAGTCCGCCTTGTTATAAAAGTTGTCGAGCCCGAGAATGCCGGCATTAGCAAAGACAAAATCGAGTCTCCCTTCAGATATAAAAATTCTGTCGAAGGCAGAAGACAAACATTTATATGAGTTCACATCAGTCTGAGTGAAGATCAGGTCCGGGTTTTGGCGGGTAGCTTCTGCACAGCAGACTTGTTGAGGTCCAGGATATGAACTCTTCAACCAGCGGCAGATAGGGATATGGCAGTGGCAGGCCCATGCCCGAAGCACCTCCTGTAATAATTGCGACTTTTCGGGCAGCCATTCTTAGGTGTCTTGGAAGTAACAGATTAACCTCTGATGGCAGAAGTTTGAATAGCTTATCGGCAAAACAAGCCAAAGATAGTTATTGTCGGTTGGACTTGACTTGACATTTCATAATGTTCACTAGATACCTGTTATAACAAGCTTAAATCCATGATCAACATGAAGCCGGAATTAGACAGCGCGGGGAAAATCCAGGGCCGAGTAGCTAAAATGAGCAATCCCCGAGGTTCACCAACGCCTCACGGTTTGGATCATCCACGGAATCTATTTCCGCAACCGTTTCCGCGACAACATCGCTTACCACTATTGCTAGATTGATTGTCTTCCCTTATCGAGACACACTCCCAGCAACTTACATGATGAAAGCTGAACGCCATGTTGTGAAACATAACAAATGGCACACGCAGACAATACATCACCGGTTACTAGTGGACTAGGAGCATTATGATTTTGTATGCAAACTCACAAAGGCTAGGGGCATCACGCTGATGAGCATTAGGATGCCTTGCGAGTTTTACAAAGGTCTAATTGTGAATTTTCAAGAGCTCTGGGGAGATGCTGAATATTACATGACTCATTTCTTCGACTGACTATTCATACTCTATCTAAACCCACAGATTCACATCAAGCTAGTCATATTGCAGCGCCAGTTATCAAGCCTTTCCCACTACCCCATCCTTTTTAATGTCGTCGAGAAATTGATCACTAAAAGGATAGTCCGTATAACCTTCCGATGCCATGGGAGTATAGAAGGTTTCACGGTTGTATTTGTTGAGCTCCAATCCTCGCTTGATTCGGAATGGTAGATCTGGTGTAGAGAGAAAGTATCTACCAAATGAGACGACAATGTCCTTACTTGGGTAGTCCTCATCCACCAGCGTTCGTGCTGACTCGGGGGTGAATCCTCCAGCAATCAAAAGAGGTCGATCCCAGGATTCGATGGCAAACGTCAGCTGGTCGGAACCCTCGACATCTTGGGCGCCGGCAATTCTGGACTCTATCAGATGCAGATAAGCGAGCTTGAATGGCTTCAGCTTCTCGATGACATCCTTGAACTGAGGGATCGGATTCTCCATTCGCATGTCGTTAAAAACACTCCAAGGGCTGAAACGTATGCCTGTGCGTTCCGAGCCGACAGCATCGCAAACGGCCTGGACTACCTCAACAGCAAATCGAGAGCGATTCTCAATGCTACCACCATAGATATCAGTGCGGTTGTTGCATTTATCTTGGATAAATTGATCGATAAGATACCCATTTGCCCCATGGAGCTCAACGCCGTCAAAGCCAGCCTCGATGGCGTTTTTGGCGGCTTGAGCATATGATTGAGCTGTCTCATGAATCTCAGGGATGGACAGAGGTCTTGGCTTAGGGTGATCCGAATCAACGGGAATGTCGCCAGAGCTGCGGAAGACGATACCCTCCTTCTCTGCAACTTCAGGAGAAGCGGTACGGCCTAGAGCCCAAAGTTGACAAAAGATGTATCCGCCCTTGGCGTGGACGGCATCTGTAACTAGGCGCCAGGCCTTGATTTGTTCCTGATTGTAGATGCCAGGAGCATTGGCATAACCGCCATGGTCCGGGGAGATAAATGTTCCTTCTGATATCAATAACGTACCAGGCGTCGATGCTCGTTGACCATAGTAGTCTTGGAATGAAGGCTGAGGCACATGGTCATCCGATGCTCGATAACGGGTCAAAGGACACATGGCAATGCGATGCTGAGGTGTAATATTGCCAATTTTGATTGGCTTGAAAAGCCGAGACCCAGCCAAGCTCTTGGTCTCGGTTTCATCATTGAATGTGGTGATTGGGGCAGCTGCCATGGTGCAGGGGGTGACGAATGTTTGATTAACGATTGGCTTTAGTTGTTTAGCCACTGTATCTCACTCGAGGAGCAATATATAGCCAATATCCAGCTTGAGGTCTGCTCGGGAAAGTTTGGCTTAACAAATGCCAAGCTGTGCTTGTGGAGCACAAACCCGACCAATCACCCTCGCAGCATGTGCAAAGGACATGACGCGGATGCTATCCCTGCTCCCTAAGCAAACGTTATCTTGCTAATGTGACCTGACTCATTGACATCCGTAATGCAGGAGCCACGGAAATAGATCCCGTGGAAATGACACGCGCTCGTTAGCGACTGATAACAGTGGCGTTCGCCGTTTCTTATCGCGGTTAGATCAGCAAAGCGTCACCGAAAGTCTAAACCTGGGGTAGATGGGGTCACGCGGGGAAAGATAGCATTTGCGGAGAGAAGGATTCTGTTTCCTGGGGAACCCTTGCAGTGTATCAAGGATCTGGAGATATAAGCCTTGTTGAATTGGTACAGATCGAGACTATTGGTGCCTTATTGTGACACGATAAGTAGACAAGTCTCGCCCTTCTGTGTTGCCAACATTCTCAAGGACAGCCTCACCTGTCAACCCGTACTCCTCAGATCATCCCTCCTCCAACCTTCCAACATGTTGTCCAATTACAAGTCCAAGATCCAAGGAAAGACGATCAAGCGCCTTCTTTCCACAAGCTGCGCTATTGTATGGCCCATATCCAGCATATTTGACATCGCATTCTCTGACAAGTCACAGTCCTTCCTACTCTACGGTTACGATGCAGGAGTCCTTGGTGGAGTCCAGGAGACCAAGCCTTTCCTTCATGCCATGGGAGTGAGTAAATCGTCTATCGAACGAAATGAAAGATATTTTTCTAATCATCACCGACTCAGAACCCTACCGGAACCTATGTTATCCCGATGATAGCCTCAGCATACACTCTTGCCGCTACAGTCTGCTCGCTTGCAGTTACCGTCATTGGCATGCCCCTTGGTCGACGCAAGTGCATCCTTCTAGGAAACGCGTTTGTTGTGGTTGGTGGTAGTCTCCAAGCTTCAGCTTGGTCTGTCCCTCACATGATAGTTGGTCGTATTCTTTGTGTGAGTACATGATACCCTGGTGTCGTTTTATACATACTAATGGTCCTTCAGGGCATTGGTATTGGTGTAGGTTGCCCTTGACTCCTCGCAAACTCACCCTCGCAGTATAATAATCGACTCGAATAGTTCATCTCCTGTTCGATCCCTACCTATCAAGCTGAAATGAGCACGGAACAAGAAGAGCGTGGGCCCGCTGTCGCGGTTACATGTGTTTTCTTGGTCGCAGGTGCCGCTCTCGCGTACTGGATTGACTTTGGATTCACACGCATGGATAACCAGATCTCTTGGGTAAGCAGGCCCTCCTCAAATACTGCTCTTCTGGTGACTGAGCTGACCAACTTCACAGCGCATTCCCATCGCGTTTCAAGTCGTTTTTGCCCTCCTCGCTGGTGGTATCATGCTGTTCCTCCCAGATACTCCAAGATGGTACTACGCTCGAGGTTTAGAGGCTGAGGGAGACAAAACCTTGTGCCAGATTTTCGACGCCGAGATCCATGACGAGAGAGTACAGAACGTGAAGAGCTCTATCCTTACCAACATTGCCTTTGAATCACAGAACGAGAAAGGCTTCAATCTCTTGGATCTCTTTTGGGACTCCAGCGACCTTCGAGTTGGACGCCGTATCCGTATTTCTTTCCTTATATTGGCAATCCAGCAGATGATGGGTATGCTACTCCCTGACGTCTAATCTGTTCCAAAAAGACAACTGACATTCGCGTAAACAGGTATCAATCTTTCAGTCTACTACAGCACCGTCATTTTCGCACAGGTTGGCCTATCACCATTCATGGCTCAGCTACTGGCTGCCATTATGAACACCGCTTTTGCCCTTGGTACCATTCCGCTGGTTTACACTGTCGAGAAATTTGGTCGGCGAAGCATTCTACTGTGGTCCGCCATTGTCTTGACAATTTGCATGGTGATCTTTACCGCAATGATCGGTCTGCCTAACCGAACACTCGCTACTCAATGGACGGCTGTTGGTGCAATCTTTATCTATAACATGGTGTTTGGTTATGGATGGATTGGAATCTGTTGGCTCTATGGCCCAGAGGTACGTTACAAGCCGAGTATGACATCTCTGCGGGCTGTATAATAACAATTCTTATAGATCGCGCCCCTCAAGCTTCGACATGCTGGTGCTGCTGCTGGAGCCTTCGGTGAATGGCTCTTCTCCTTCATTACGGTGTTTGCTGGCGGCATTGCCCTCCAGAAGGTTGGTTGGAAGATCTGGATCTGGATGGCCTTGTCTTGTTTTGCCGCCATCTTCTTTGTCTATTTCATGTGCCCTGAGGTATGCTCCAGTGTGACTCCATTAATGGGATGTTATGACTGACAGAAAATAGACAACCGGAAAGACCCTGGAGGAGATTGATGTGCTTTTTGCAAAGGAAGAGATCAAGCACACTATCCTGGCCGAAGAGCTCGTGATGCAGAGCCATGCAAAAGCTGAAAAGGGGGAAATGTCATCCTCGCACGTTGAGAACTCTTAGCCCATTGCCTTTTAAGGTATCTCGAAGCTATCTGTTCTTGGCATTTGCCGCTATGGAGATTCTCTTGAGCTTTTCTTTATAGCATGCTGAAAGTTATTTTTACGTATCGAGTGGGACTCTCGGAGATAGACTCCTCACAGGCATTTAATAACTCTCCTACCTTTCAACATTGAGCACGCCTTTACTGTTTAATTCAATGCCTACCCCTGCAGGCAAAGGCACCGTCTGTTTAAACTTTGCCACATCCAGTCCCGAAGAATTCCTCATCTTACTTACTTCTTCCATTCCAGCGAACCGTAGTAGTTCTAAGTAATCTTCAAATAAAGCTCTTTCAAGACCGTAGTATCCTATTCCGCCTTCTCCAATTAACCCTTGAGCAAAAGCCGCTGTAAGAAATTAGTGTAGTTGAGAATGTGATCTCTTGACCACGCCAGAGGGTCAGGTAAACCCTGTAATACCCGGCCGGGGAAGCGAGCGCACTCCGTGTTTTTGTGGCATGATTGACTCGCAGGCTCTCATACTGCCCGAAATTGGTAGCAACGTCACTGTGGTCTCGCAGATCAAAGCCATCAGGCAATTTAGCTAGCTAGTAGCCATCTTCGATTGCAATACCCAACCCATACGCATAGGACAAGACAGGATAAACAGAATCGTCTATATAGATAGATGATATCCCTTTTGGCTTACTCCTTTAGGTATTCTCTTTATTCATTCTACAGTAATGTACCTGGGTAATGAAATCTGTTACTTCTATAAAGCGTGACATAGGGTCGGCCCAGTCTTTAATAATGCTAGAAACGTGGGCTTTAACATCCTTAGGTATTTACTTGCCTATCTATAAGGGCTCCACAATCCACCACTCAAATCCTGGTTTCCCTTGATGAATCATTTGGAACAGCCAGGCCCGGTGTTGCCCGTCGTGAGAGACATTGCCACGCTTTTGCTCGATTCCGGGGATGAGGTCGCACCAGGCAAGGTAGAGTCTAATCCCCAAAGGCTTGTGATTTGTTATCCAGCCCTTGATAACAGGGGGGATCGCAATCCAGGGCCTGTTTTCTGTGCATTGTAGTCCGAGACGAGTAATAGATGGATACGGCCAAAAGCTACCTTCGCGGGACATGGAGCTGTGCGGAGAAAGTTGTGAATTGAACTACTCGGCACTGAATTAGGAAGAAAGGCAATAATAATTATAAACCTTAACTATCACTACAGTATCTGCCCTATTCCAGAGTCTTGATATCCATCCCATCCTTGCCACCAAGTGACCGAGGCGCATCTCCTACAACCAAATTCTCATAACCCACCATGTATGTCATGGGCAGTGCCATGAATCTGTTGCAGTCATCGCTCAATGCTGCAGCATACTCTTTGCTGTTGTAGAACGCCAGCCAGTCATCCCAAGTCTTGACCCAAAGCTGCGCGCAACCGTCATAGTCTAGAAATCCTTCTCCTAAGCTCTTGGCTCTGTCCTTCATCTCCGGGGTTTGATGGTGCTGTACTATTCTTAGGTTCTATAGTATAGACTTGGTTCAGTGCTGAGACTCACCTGCGCATATCGCACGATGTGGTCTCGGAAAGCATGCGTGGCGACAGCTAAGTCAGCATGGACGGTCTGCCAGTGCCCGAAGAACGTATCGTGGTCGATTGAATCAATCTTTTTGAAGAAGACGGAGACTTTGATACAGGGCTGGAAGTTGGGTTTGGAGTTATAGTCCAGTTGAGGATGAGTGAACTCATGGTCGATCTTCTGCCAGGGCATTGTTGAGTTGGTCTCGGTGAGTGTGAATGGTCTTTGGTGGTTGAATGAACAGGTGGTAGTTAATGTTTGATGTCAGATTGAACGTCTCCCATGTTAGTGTTTATGACGTTACTGACTATATGGGCACTTGGGCGGCAGACGGGCGCAGCGGGGTAGCGTCAATTGCGGGGTTGACGGAATTAGAATCCGGGGAAGTTTCCCGTGGAACCTTTCGTCACTGGGCCAAGGCTCGTGGTGATTCAATCTCAAATCGCTTCCCTCGAGTCAAATTGAGTATGACGCATAACAATCCGGAATTCCATTTCCTGTAACATGTTCAATGAATTTGGCCTACCCGGAATCTGGGGCATACTCATGTGGGAAGTGACCGATCAACTCTCCCCTGTAAAAATTCTTTCTTGGCACGCACTGTTAGTGCCGTGTTAGGAGCGGGATTTTCTGCAGGCCACGCGACCACACAAAACTGCGGGGATGCTATCGGCTCCCTAACAGCAGTTTTCAGAGAAGGAATTTTGGAGAGTTCGCCTTCTCTGACAACACCTTTGTCGGATCTAATGGCGGCACCTCAGAACCAGAACGCCTTAGATATCGGAGGACGATGCCCATGGCATCGGTAGCGACATCCTCCCGATCAACGACGCCGATTGCGATGGGTTTTTCTCCTTTGAAGGCAAGCCGCACCGTCGGCCTCTGATTCCTTCCCGAGGTTTTTCCCTGCCGCCGCGACAGTCGACTACGAGCTACAACTTGGTTACTGGAGATTGTGGACTGCGTCGGCAGATGTAGTGATGCGCGAGAGAATTCTGGTCGGTGGAAAAAGTTCGACAATAGATTGCCCCCGAACCCGCTGACGGGTGACGGGCTTGAGAAATACAGCACCTTTTGTGCCATTGGTATGCTGGATGGTGAAGGAAGCGGGGTTTCCCTGTACCTAGCTAGCTCAGCACGTCTTTTGCTCCAGTAGGAGATCTGGCTTCGTTACAGCCACCCAGACGAAAAATATACAAACAAACAAACAAACAAACAAACAAAGGAAGTGACCGATCAGGAAGGGTCAAGACTCAATGCTAGCTGCAAGGCCGAGTGTCAGGTTTTGACTAAGAGGCATGTCATCTTAGACGATGGACAAGGAACTGAGGTCTGGATTGCGAATATCCTTATCAAGAAGGAAGAACATTTCACCTAACGCCGTATCAAACATTGTCTATTTGCCGTCAAGGGCGGAAAATGAGATATCTTATCAAGGTATACCGTGAACCATGAGGTTGAATGAGGGCACAATGTCCCATTATGTTTATTTATATATCTTATGGAGATCAAATCTTTCCACGCTCCAAAAACCTGGTAGGAATATCCACCGGCTTGCATCTCAGATATTCTGCCACGTTCTTTCCCAACACATCATAAGTTGAGCTAGAAGCTACACCACGATCAAGATGATCCTTCAGCAGGAAATGGACAGCTGAAAGAAAATGTTAGTGACGGTATATAGTGCTTACCAAGGACACATACCTGAAATGTTTGGAAGTTCAAAACGGAAGATAGGTTTACCAGTGTCGTCGTCACCCAACAGCTCTCGAATCTTATTCACAGTGAGAACACTTCGGAGCCAGTCCCATTCGTCAGTGTTTCTAACGAAGAATCCGACGTTGGCATCTGATCCTTTGTCGCCTGAGCGAGCATGGACGATGTAACCGAGAGGAGCCCTTGTGGTTGGTCCAAAACTAGACAAATCGACGGGGGACGTGGTCTCATAGGTTGACTGCTCGTATAAAAAGTCCTGAGTATCGGTCGGTGCTGCGATTGGAATCTCTAGTCCCTTTTCAGGAACATGAGCGACGTGCGTGATGTCTTTCTGCGGGAGAAGGGCAACAAAGTATTCGTAGTATGGCTTAGGGACCGCTTGTCGAGCATCCACTGCGAATGTCGCACCAGGGTACGATTGCATAATGACATCTGTCACCGGACGCAGGAAGTTTGCAGTAGAGAGGGCCTCTTCGGTTCGTGACTGAGCAAAGATGCGTACGTCAACGGTAGCAGCATCTTGGCTCCTTGGGTTCTCGGGACACCGACCGTTGACGCGAAACTTGAGGCAGTGGAACTTGGACTCATCGAGCATAGCTCGGACTTGCCTCTCGAGCAAGGCGGCCTTTTCCTCGATATCCAGACCGCAAAGGAAGTAATGTGCTTCGGCTTGATAACCACCTTTTGCGGTAATGCCGACCTTTGTAGTGGGAGGTGGCTTTAGACCGCTCACGTTGTGTACGAATCTATCGTCATAGTTAGTAAAGTACTCAGAGCGATGGAAGTATGTTTGGCGCTTACACTTTGTCCTTTGCAGCCTGTTCCAACTTTATGTTGTCAAGCTTGGCTACTACGTCGGAGTTGTAATACAGAGGACCCTGGATCTCGTAAAGGAGCTGTGCCTTGCAGGTATCGACAGTAACCATTCCATCTCGATCCTTCTGCTTGGTGACATAGAAGTCACCATTGCTTTGCATCTCGACGATGGGAAAGGCGAGATTTGTCGATTCACCAGGTAAGTCTTTGAAGCCGGTAAAGTTGCCACCGGTCACGTATGTCGAGCACTCGATGAAGTGACCAGCAACGAATGCCGACGCGAGTTGCTGGTAGTCTTCTCTCTTCCAGCCAAAATGGTAGGCTGCGCATCCGATAGTGGGCGAGGCATCTGCAACTCGACCGCAGAGGACAATGTCGGCCCCATGCTTGAGGGCCTCGACAATGCCCCAGCCACCCAGATAACACTGGGCGTAGATGGGTTCCAAGCCCCAGTCCGAGAGATTTCCTCCTATTAGAGATGAGGAACAGTTGAGGAACACGCGGGAGATCAAAGCTTACCATGTGTGAGACTCTTGAAAGCATCGCCCTTGTCAATGGCCTTCTTGACAACGTCAAAAACCTCGTCTCCGCCAATCCAAGCAACCTTGAGACTCAGACCGGCGGCGGCAATCTTCTCCACAACAACGTCGTGGAGTTTCTTGGTGTCGCTGGCACCAGCATTGACCACAAGTCTGGCCCTGCTTGACGCCAAATGAGGCAGTGCGGGATCCAGAGCCTCGAGGAACGAAAGCTCAAATTCGTCTGTAGAGCCTGCACTGTCAACCTTGCCTCCTCCTCTTGTGGTCATATTGTACTCTGAAAGCCAATCGCCAACGATAAAGTCAACGTCCTCATTTTTGGCTAGGTCAGCCAGCGCGTGGCGCCGGTCGGTCACTGAGCCAGAGGCTGAGGCAATTCGTAGCAGCTTGTCGGTAATTGAACCCATGGTTTGAACCTGATGATAGTTATTCTGTGCTGCCAGAAGATTTTTCGCCCTTGACCGCTAAAAGATATCGTTTATGTAGAGAAGGTTGCATGATAATCGTCATAATGGTTCGGTGGCTCACGGGTCATACACCGTGGACTTTGTTTCCATGTCCGAGGCAATCTACGCTCCATCTCTGTCGGGATTACAAGGTGTTCCCTCCATTCCAGGAGGGGCCAATTCCTCGGCAGTTGTAACTGAGTCATGTCTTCTTCTTTCAAGCGTGGCCAGCCCTCCAACTCAAAGCGGGGCTAGGCTCGAAGAGTGTAGACATGACAAAGGGTTCCAAACTCTTTTTACTTAGTGCCCCTCCAGGGCTTTCCAAGTGAAGGGTTGCATACTGTTCTGCATTAACTGGCGCAAGAACGCAAACTCGACTTGGTACTTCACGGCAGCCTGGTAACATATTCCCCTGGGTTATTTAGATGTGGGATTCCGTGATCGCCATCATGAGTAACCACAAGGTCAACTGCAGACAGGCACAGATAACTTTAAGTTGGCGAAATATGATTTTCTTAAGAGGAATAGAAAGGAGCAGAGCATGCGATGTAATTGAACCCATTCCCTAAGCTATCTAAATTTGACCTTGTAATTAATTCCTTACCCTAGAGCCTTCCCCATATACTGCGCAAAATGATAACAAACACTTTACGCTAACCTAAATACAGTAAGTTGAGCTGGCTATTGCTATTTTTATTACTAATAACAGCATGTCGTCTTAGTGTTTCCTCACATCATAACTGATCCATTAAGGACGCCGCATAAATAAGGCACAACTTCTGTACATACTGTGGCTGCCACCAAAAGCAAGTGAACATAAACCGGTAACATCCACTATAGCTTTGGTTTTGTCTCGCTCGTCCAACCCATTTCCAAAGTATCGGCCTTTTGCAAATTATACAGCTGGAATAACTTGTCTTCCAAATCCTTCTGGGCTTGTATCCTTGCCCTCACGTAATCTGCCCGTCGACTTTCCCTTCTACCTAGTTGTAGCATATGAACCTCATCAGGACCATCAACGAGTCTCATAGTCCGAGCGCTTGCCCACATGTATGCCAATGGTGTATCCTGGCTGACACCGGCGCCTCCATAAATTTGAATAGCGCTATCAAGGATCTTACAAAGCATCGAAGGGACAAGGATCTTGGCTTCTGAGATCTCTTTCAGGGCAGACTTGGCATCTGCCTTATCTATCTTGACGGCTGCGTTGAGGACGACCAGCCTAGATGCATCTATGCCTAGGCGAGCTTTGGCTACCTCAGTAGTGACATGCCCATGTTCATGAAGCATTTTGCCAAATGGTGTTTTCGATGGGTCATGAATACGATTCAAGATCAGATCGAGAGCGCGTTCAGCCTATGTTTTAGCGCACGTTAGCATCTCTTCTACATAGAATGAACGCAGGCCTGGGGATCTCTTACCGCTCCAATGCATCGCATAGTGTGATGAATTCTGCCAGGACCCAGTCGTCCTTGGATGATCTCGAAACCCTGACCTTCTCCCAAGACGAGGCTGGATGCAGGAATACGAACGTTGTTGAAAGAGATATGTCCGTGACCGTGAGGAGCATCATCGTATCCAAACACTGACAGCATGCGGTGTACAGTGATACCAGCAGAACGCGCAGGAACCAATAAGACAGACTGTTGGCGATGAGTGTTCGGATTAGAGGGGTCCGTTTTGCCCATCACGATGTACAGCTCACATCTAGGATCGCCTGCTCCACTGCTCCACCATTTCTATCCAGAGTTAGACAACAGTTTGAATGCACAGGCAGCGGCGGTACTTACACTGCCGTTCAGTATATACGAATCTTCATCGCGTTTCATTTCGAATTGAATGTTGGTGGCGTCGCTGGAAGCAACGTCTGGCTCAGTCATTAGAAAAGCTGAGCGGATCTTTCCCTCAAGGAGCGGCTCAAGCCATTCCGTTTTCTGTGCAGCATTTCCGAACTTGGCCAGAACCTCCATGTTACCTGTATCAGGAGCTGAGCAGTTCATAGCCTAAAGGGTCAAATGATGAGCTTCGTTTTTGCACGACGTGCCAAGAGTTGGGTCAACATACCTCGCTTGCGATATGGCTTTTCCCCAATTGTTCAGCCATCAAACCGTATTCAAGATTGCTATAGCCACTGCCCTCTGCATAGTGACTCTTTGGTAAGAAAAGATTCCACAATCCTCTACGTTTTGCCTCGTATTTCAGGTCCTCGAGAATCCGTGGATGCGCAGCAAAACGTTCTCTGGGCTTGTTACCCAGCATCTGAGCGAAGACTGCATCAGCTGGAATGCATTTCTCTTGGACAAAGAGCTCGACTTCGTCCAGAGTTTTTTGAGCTTTCTTGCTGACTTGCTCAGAAAATGCAATGGGAATGCGTGCTGATGCTGGAAGGTCCATGGTGTTAATGACAATAGCTGGTCGTGATATTTGGTAGTAGGGGAAATCGGCCAACGCAATATACGACGGGACCGGCGCTCTATAATACCCGGGAAATCTCTATTCTAGAGGAACGAGGCAAAGGGTTTTGAATGGTACCAAATCGGATTCGAAGCAAGCCTCATCGGTCATCTAGTCCGGCTGAGAGCTCCATTGGCAATACCCATGCACGTGATTCCTAATGTTAAACAGCCGAGGCATGGAACTGTCTAAATTAAGAGAGCCCGGAATTAAAAGCCGCGTCCGAATGACTTGAGTCTTTGCACTATACCTAAAACGGTTGGATGCTACTGTCACGTTGGCTGGCGGCGGTGTACTCCTGGGAAATAATCGAGACTCTGTCTTGCTTCAGATGAAGCTATCATAATAATTAGAGCATACTTAACCTGAATAATTACTAAAGCCTCTAATATATTCTAGTTTATGTGATATAAAGTTGAGTCGAGTCTCGATTGTTTAGCGATCCATTGAGAGGCTAGCGATGCAAACTGGAGTAGAAGAAGATGCCAGAGGTGGGACAGAGAGCTTCTTGCTGCAGAACAATAAAATGAAATGCATGATGGAATGCTGTGGCTTGTTGTCTTTTGCCATCAAAAAGTTGGGTTATACAGCTACATGATGTTGATATACGAACTAAAATCCTGCAGGCTCTCCCCGTTTTCAAGAACCCATTGAACTCAAATTGTTTCATACATAGTCTATCTAAAGTTTTGATACAAACCTGATGTCCTTAACAACAATATTCTTGTTGTCGCTTGTCGCCATTTCTCGCAGCTTACGCCTCAAGACCTTACCCGCTGGACTTTTCGGTATCATAGAGACAATCTCAATTTCCTGGAGCCATTTATATCGCGCCTTTTCCTTCTTGACATGTTCGAATATCTCCCTTGCTGCTTCAATGGGTCGTAAGGCCTCCTCAGACTTAAGGACTACAAACGCCTTAGGCCGCTCACCTGCGCGCTCATCGGGAATACCGCATACCGCAACATCATTGACATGCGGATGGCCGAGAAGAATGTTTTCGAGCTCTGCTGGAGCAACTCCAATCCCCTTGACCTTGATCATCTCCTTCAGCCTGTCGGTGATAGATAGCAAGCCTTCATCGTCGAAATGGCCTATATCGCCAGTGTGAAGGAATCCATCCTTGTCAAATGTCTCTCGAGTTGCCTTGGGGTTGTCAAGGTAACCCATGGCCATCTGTGGCCCACGAGCCCAGATCTCACCCGACTTCCCAACGTCGCAGTCCTTGCCAGTCTCAAGGTCTACGATTCGTACTTCGGTAGATCCCACAAGCATACCGACGCGGTCAGCATACTTGTAAGCATACTTTGATGGCGGGTGAGAAACAATGGCTGAGCATGACTCGGTCATGCCATAGCCCTGCTTGAAGCCGGTTCCCGGGAATGCCTTTTCAAGGAGATCCAGGATCTCTCGAGACAGAGGCGCCGCACCCGATGAGAATCGCTCAACATGAGACAAGTCATACTTTGCCACGATCTCTGGCTCTCGAACTAGTCGGATCAAAATAGGTGGGACGATCAAAAGTTCTTTGATCTTGTTTTCCGAAACAGTTTGCAGAAGTGAGTCCAGAGTGAATTGAGATAGAACATAGACGTTGGCATTCAGATGAATGGGTAAGTGTAACTGATGTATTATACCAGTGATGTGATAGAATGGCAAGGCTGCTAGAACACGATCATGGCTAGAAAGGGTGATATCCTTGATCTGGATGCATTGGGCGATGATGTTGGCGTGTGATATCATTACCGCCTTGGGGAGACCAGTTGTGCCACTGCTAAAACAGAGGAAACCGCAAATATCACGATTTGTCTTGCCCTCAGGAACTTGAAATGAAGGCACTGGAGCTAGACCTGCTGAGTTCTCGAGGAGTTCCTGTATGCTTGTGACGCCTTTGCTAGAACCTTCAAGCAGAAGTACATTTCCTCGTGGAATCCCAACTTTGGCAGCTGCGGCTTGGGCCCTATCGAGATTTTCAACAGTAGCGAAAATGACTTTAGCTTTGCTGGTCTTGAGGCTGTAGGAAAGCTCGTCAACGGTGTAGTCTGGTGACACCCCGCAGGCTACAGCTCCAACTCGAATAGCAGCAAGAGTAGCAACAGGGTACCAGATTGAGTTTTTGCCGTAGACGATAGTTGTATCGTTCTCTTTCAGTCCATACCCGGTAACGAGAATCGACGACAAAGTTGTCGCATAGTTTTTGAGCGTCTGGTAAGTGAGGTGCTTCTTGCTTATTGCGTCGGTAAAGCCTGGGGCGTTGCTATCAGAAGCCAGTGGCTTAGATTCTAGAAGCCATGACCATAAGGTCTGCTTTGGGGAGACTGCAAAGTGGACGTCAATTGGTTGGAAGATTGTCGCTTAAAATGAGAGGCCTTACAGGAGATCTTGGGATTCTTTGACTGGTAAACCATGATGCCCGTCTGATAGTTGGTCAAGCGTCGACATTGATACTTCCGTCGAGGACCAGAGTTTAATGCGGGGAGTAATTTAAGAATTATGCATCGGCACAAGACAAAGAAGCCCCCCGCAAAATCACCAGCGATAGTTCGCCACGGGAACCGGCTTATGATTCCCGTTCGGTAAACCAGGCACGGAATTGACGAGACAGCTTCCTCGGCGCAACATGACTAATGGTAAAACACCTCGGGCTCGGTTTGACGCGTTGACCACAAGGCGCTTTGCAGTGCATTAAATGAAAGAAAACAACAATGGTCTAGAATGATCCTTGAACCCTCATCTACACAAAGTTTCATCTGTTTTATTTTAAATCTATTTTTCATATTCTTGGTTCTTGTGACAAGATGGCGGGAGCAGTGAGACAACCCATCGATGTTGCGCGATTGAGTGCGTATATTGAACAGAATGTGGATCAAATCTCTCTTCCTATCAGCTTGAAGCAGGTACGTGTTCTAGCGATGATTGCATAGCCAATTTGCTCAACCCTTTCAGTTTGGCCATGGCCAGTCCAATCCCACATATCAAGTTACGTCGGCGACAGGTCTCAAATTTGTCTTGAGGAAGAAGCCCCCAGGGAAGCTTCTCTCTAAGAGCGCACACGCGATTGAGAGAGAGTATGAGATCATCAAAGCATTAGAGGCGACTGATATTCCTGTACCCAAGTTGTATTGTTTGTGTGAGGACGTCTCTATCATTGGGACGCCATTCTATATAATGGCATTTCTCGATGGCAGAATATTTGAAGAACCTTGGCTGCCGAGCCTTAGCCCTGAAGAGCGCACTCTGATGTAAGTTATTTTATCGAAAATTCGAGGCGCTTCTGGATTACTAACGTGTAGATCAGCTGGAAGGAGGCAGTTCATACGCTTGCGAAACTGCACTCTGTTAACTTAACAGGCATTGGGTTGCACAGCTGGAAACGGCCCACTAGCTTTTACACGCGCCAGATCAAAGCCTTATCAAAAACATCTGAGGCCCAAGCGAGCACTGCAAGTCAGCCAGGGGCACAGAATGTTGGAAAATTGCCCTATTATGACCAGCTAATCAGCTTCTTCACGGACCACAAAACCCACCCGCCCGATGTGAGGAGGTTAGTGCATGGAGACTTCAAACTTGACAATCTGGTGTTTCACAAGACCGAGCCTAGAGTGATTGGCATTTTGGACTGGGAAATGGCAACAGAAGGCCATCCGCTATCTGACCTGGCCAACTTGCTCATGCCTTTCAGTTGGGAACCGCAACAAGTGCCGTTTCTCACATCGGAGACTTTGACACCAGAGCTGAAGGATCTTCAATCAAAGTTCCAACCATTCAACGTCGCAGGAATTCGAGTATAAGAAAGTGGGCGCGAAGGCTACAAATGATGATAATTGTTCTTGGAATTACTTTTGAGATTTGTTGTCATGGGTGTTAGGCTTCTTCTTCAAAACGGCACCGTGTTGCAGCATGATGCGCAAGAAAACGTTATCGCTCTCAGGGCCAGCGGTAGCAAGGCGAGAGAGTTTGCGCGGCAGACGTTGGCGTATGCATCATGGGGATATGCACGAGTCGAGAAACTCCAGCAGCGACTACGACTGCGCAGCAAGATTTAGACAGGTTTATTTTAGTCATCTGTATATGAGTGCCAAATGCCTCTTTGTCTTAATAAGGAGACAGAGATTGTATTCCAAGATTGTAAAATACATAGCCTTAATTTATGCTTCGACCGCCATCTCTGAGAAGACTGTGAGGTCATGGCGCAAAGGATGGTATTTAGCGCCGAGAAGTAAACAGATTAAAAGCCAACACAAACTACCCCAGATAGTTACAACGTAGAATCCTTTTCGCTTACAGTAATACTGCCTTGAACCGCTATGTACTAAATTTTGGTTCCACCCAGTGTCTTCACACGCCTTCCATCTACATAAGTCCCATCAACAAGATACGGTCTAGGCTGTCCGTCTATTGGAAGCTGATCCAGGAACCTCCACCGCAGTAGTCTTTTCCATCCGAGCTGATACCATCCATTGAGAGTCGCGGCAGGAAACATTGGGAGGACTCCCACGATGGATGGGTCATGCGCGATCAGGACCAACACCTTATCGATCGCATCTAAAGACATGAGGGTGCTTACGCTCTTATGTGCCTCAGACGGATCGACGTACCAAGAGTCGGCATGGCTGCATGGTCGGTAGTATGGAGTAGAGCCAGCCTCAGCCGGGTTTGGATGGCATGATAAGTATTGCTGGCATGATACAACCTCTGGTACGGAAGAGGGCAGGCCAACCTCGTCTCTTGTGAGCTCTCTCGGCATTTGAGTCTTCTCAGTTGGTCTAAAAGCCCCTCCAAAGTGACATATATCTCCTCCAAGAAACACGAATGTGTCGCTAGTCGTTCTGACCAGGGAAGAAAGATGACCAATGGCGTGGCCTGGAGTGTTGAGAAGGAACAAACTTCCATCACCAAAGTAGTCCATAGCCTGATATCCAGCAACACGGAGATGTTGATCAAAGTCTATCTCGCTGACCTCACGGTTTTTGAAGGCTGACTCATGGACTGGTGAATTGGGGTTTGCTGGGTAGCCAGGAAGGAAATGTTGGGAGAAGCCAGGACCAACGATGAGATCCATGGTCTCTGGGAATGTACTTGGGTCCCCTAGGTGATCGTAGTGGTGGTGGCTGACAATTGCTGCGTCAATCTTTGAAAGGTCAAGGCCACCTTCTCGTAAAATATCGGCTAGGTTGTTATCGACCTTGATCCCGGGGACTCTCTTATCGATGGTCTTTGCGATGGGGTCTGGCAAATTCCAAAAGTCCTTTCGACATCCCAGGTCGAAGAGTAGCTGCTTTCCTGTGGTGTCGTGGTTGATGAGGAATGAGAACGTGGGGAAGTTCATCAGTTCGTGTCCTGGTATCGTAGGTTCAACCAAAGTATCTGCTGGAACTGTGAGATAGCATGTCGTATCAATGATCGAGAGCGTGCAAGTAGCCCCCTGTGTAGGCAAGTCAATTTTCTGTGAGGACATGGCTTTTGAGGTGTTGTATGGAACAGAAGAACAGAACAGAAGTGGTCCGACACGAATTCGAAGGACAGTACTTAGAGAAGTATGCGCGGTTTAAGATATAGCAGACAGCAGCAGACCAGGTCACCTTACTGTAGAGACGTTTTAAGAGCCGCGGATTTAGTTTCCGAGGTCCCAGTCATTAAAGAGGGGTCTAAATGAGCTTCCTTTCAAACAGGATCGCGAATAAGCAGGCCAGTAGATATTAGCCCTATCACTCAAAAACAGTATACTTGTTCTGGCCCTCCTCTACTAGACACCCACGAGATTCATGAACAAGGAGAAGAATCTAGGTAGAATAGATACTTTTTAAAAACTGTTGTCATTTTATTCAATACCAAATTGCGCTACTGAATGGAAAAGGTCTTTAGTCTTCAAAGACCAATACCCATTTCTTGGGCAAAGAACAATGATCGATCATTCTCAACCCATCCACTAAAGTCTTGGAATTGAGGTGATGCGCAACTTGTCATGCCCACTCCCAACTCGGAACTTACTTGCTGTCTAGCAACAGTAGCAATATCTTCAACTATCATATTATCGTCATGCTCGCTGTCTTGTGAAAACAGGAATGGGATGAAACATCCAGTTTTGCTTATCAAAGCCTGCAGCTTGCGGGGAAAGTCTCTCTCGACAGGCAACCGGTCTTGGCTTAGACTCAGATCAAGAGTCAATGCCAGCCTAAGGAAATGTGCGGGATTTTGGGAAATGACATCCATTGAAGGTTTCTTTACCTGATGCTCGTCGTTTGTGACGTTGTGGTGGATCATTACTGATTCACAGTATGTGCACTCCAGAAAGTACCGGATCGCTCTTGTGACCCAATCAACCCCTTCATATCTTGGCTGGTACTCTATCATCGCGGAAACAAGGATGTTCAACTGGTTTTGTCTCTTGAGTCTTCTGGACTGCTCGTCTTTTGATTCTCGGAGAACTCCTGCGGGTGATAGTTTTGCGTCGAGTATATGTAGCGCCAGTGGAAGTGCCGTACATGACACTGCGCTGCTCGGTAGATATCGTGCTAATCCAAGATCGAGAAGCTGTTTCCCAGCACACTGCTCTTATGGACTCTGGCCACGCGAAAACGGAGTTCTTAACGCGTTGAAGGCTGCTTACCATCGGGAGTTGGATATGTTCGCTTCGTTGACGGATGTGAATGGGTAGTCATGCCTAGTAACAACTCGAAGTTGAAAAGAGTGACGCAGGCAGAGCTATAGAGTAAGTTAGTGAATTAAAAGAGATGTAATTCATGGACTGGGAGTCTTACTGATAGTATATCCATATCATATTGGCGAACATCAAGACAGAGCTCTTTGGCATGTCGACTTGACGCCCATCGTGCTCAGTAATGGCCATTATTGATGAGGACGCTACAGCCTTGGCGCACCAGTTCTCCAAGCCTTTTTTGCATTCATAAATCTGTAATATTCTCCTAGTTGAGTCGCGGGCATCAGACACGGTGAAATCCTTGGCTGGATGTACTACTGTCAAGATATCGGAAAGACAGAGACACAGGTCTGTCAACGTAAGCATGAGAGTAATTAGAGAGCTTTTAGTGTCAACGTCATAAACATGAGACCGGTCGTTCTCGCCTGAAAGGGTATCGTGCGAGATAGTCGTGGTTGCATGATTGTCGAGATGGTCCCGTGAGATCTGTAGGTGTCGACGAACGCAAAGGGAGATAATTCGATCCCGGATGATGCAACACCACCAGATTCTTCTTAATCTGTTATCATGTAATCGCTGTTGGGAAGATGCATGCCCAACACCTTTGGGTACATCTACGCACTTGTCTGCTCCTAGTGCTTTTGCATGACTGATGGCACGGCCAAGCCAAATGCTGTTTGGTTGCTTCTCACTCGAGTTGAGTGAAGAGCTCCAGTAAGTCAGTAAAAGTGCAGCCTGTGCCATTAGAATGTGGTCGATGTGCATCTGTGAGCTGTAAAGAAGCTACCTAGTGTCAGACACGGGTTTAATCGTCCATGGAGTTGGACATACCTTTGCGCGTTTGTAGAAACATGCTTTTGCTTGGCGAAGGCCCCGAAAGCCCAAGGCTTTTACTTCTTCTTCAGACACAAACTGACCAGAGTTAGTACCAGCTCGATCCATTCATCATGGAATATATGAAGAGGTTACCTGACAGGCAGCAAATAGCATTGCTTGTAGAAGAAGAATATCAGGGCAATTGTTTCGGTAATTTGCGGGATTAGAATCAGACTGAAGACCCCAGAAGTCGCCCTCGTCCAGCATTGGTAACAGAGGATGAACGTAGAGAAAGTAATGACTGATGAATCGTCTCATAACAGGTGCCACCGGAATATCGAAGCATCCCTCGGAACCGAGACTGACGGCATCATGTATGGCATTGTGATCGATTTCTACTCTGTCCCAGCAATCGCCTGTGAGGACTAGAGGTGTACCGGTGCTTTCGTGGGTACTCTGAGGCTGGTCTATATCAATGGCTCCAGCTGGAGGCTGAAAGTCGCTTCCAATGTGTGCTTGGTCATCGGAGCTTTGTGTTGAAGGGTAATTTGAATGCACCGAATGACTGTCAATAGGACTTGCTGTGTCTTGGACAGTCGAACCACAATCTCTGGTGGCAGAAGTTGCTTGGACTTGGATACAATCAGGTGGTAGATCTGGTGATTCCACTGCATTACTCAACAGCTGAAAGGACAGATAGCTGTCTGTGACCTGACTCAAGTCCGGGGAATAATGTTTGAATGACAGGCCTTCACCCACCCTGTAATATCCCATCAGCGACAAATCACTCTAATAGTTCTGAACAACCTTACAGTCTGGGCTGCCGGGGGCCTGTGGGTACGACACACTCAGTCAAGTTGAAGCGACAGTTGCTACACGGCATAGAAGTCCGAGTGACATCACAGCGGACCTTGCGCCCTCGGCAGCTCAAACAAGCCCTTGTGGCCCTTCGCCTGTAAATTCTTTTCATGTTAGCGTGGCGAGGCGTGATGCAGCGGCGCTCGATTTGCGGCAACTCGGTGAAATAGATTATTGATCCGAGGTAAGCATTGTTGGTTGTTGAAACACATATATCATTGCCATCCCAGCCCCAAAGCTCCCGTTACACTACCATTCCAGAGACGCTGACACTAACTTGCGGAAATCCAAAATCGCGGGATTGAATTCCGTGGGGTACCACCTACAGTGGTCCCTGGGGTATGTATGAGTGGATCAGTGGACTGACTCAGGTCAATTCAGTGCTGATTTGACTATAACGCCTCCAAGGATTCTACATGGAGCCTCAGTCCCTGACACTACCCATGTCACGAGTTCGTGTTGTCATGCCCAATGGCATTCGAACTTCGAATGTGCGACATACAATCGGATGAAATAATCCTTCATATTTATTGACTGAGCTTGTAACTCGTAACTACCGTGGAATACATTTCCCTGCAAAGTGCATGCCAAGTCCCCTGTAACGGAGTTATGTTCCCGATGCTATTGTACAAAAAGCAACAGCACGCGAGCGCCAGTGCTGCGCTCACTCATACCTTAAGATTTATGTGGCGGGCTGTCGCCAACTCCATCCTGAGGAGCATCGAATTTGGTCGTTGTTTGACCCATCATATTTGTTATTGATATGTGAGACCCCTCAAGCAGCTGATTGTTGAACCAATCGATAGGCGGAATGGCCTCGTGTAGATCAAACTCGTGCTCAGCTGAGAAAGCCCACATGTCTTGATATTGGCTCTCCAAATTGAACTCGTCTAGGTTCATCCCGTCAAGATCCAACGGTCTTTGCTGGGGGAAACCAGTATGATCGTTCACCAAGCCAGAACGTGTGCCTATATCAGATGCCTGGAGAATGGAACTGGCTCGATCCAAGGTGCGATATCTTTGCCTTGGTCTACCTCCGTCATTGTTATCGTCACGCTCATCAGCGCCTTTAGACATGCTAAAGCTCTGCCGTTTAGTTCCAGCCTTTTGAACTCGTCGAGCAGTTGCTATTCTCTGCCATTCACTCTTGACGAGAATGATGACTTCCAACGCTCGGGTTGCATTTCCGAAGCAGCGACCGATTTCCCCAAGCGAGTGACAGCAAAGCTGTAGGTCGTTTAGAGAATGCCGGGACTCACTGTAGTTACGAGTGCAGACGTCGTGTATGAATATAAGAGAAGCGGTGAGGATAATGTGGACAATCTGAACATTTGCTCGCCGAAAAGAGTGCTGTTGTTGGTAGCATCGGAGGAGCTCTGCTACTCGGTGGGCTGCCGAGACGCAATCACTGGGCACGCTCGACATGGCTGCTCTGCTTTCTGCTTTGTCTAATGTTGATATTTGTGAAGCGATTTGGTAAGAGAGATATGGTCGATACAGAAAGATGAGGGTGGCATAATATTGCATGCTGGTAATTGTCAGTGCCGAACATATGGGTGAACTTTCTAAGAAGAGTGTCATACTGGAGTTGTAATACAGCAGGATGATAGATCTTATTAGTACTCGCGTGATTCACGTCAATCAACGAGGATAAGCCTTCATGCCAGTTGGTCATGTCCTGCTTGGTGTTGAGAAGAAACTCGACCAGGTCGGTCAGCCCCAGCGTCCGTCCAGCATATCTGATGACCAAATTAGCTCTTGCACTCGGCTCGCAGGTAGGGAGGAAGTCTTACAGAGTGGTGTTGATCTGCCGCATGTACTCGCAGAGTTGGACATTGGCTGCTGTGCAAGCACCAACGGGGAATAAAACAGTATCCTCCTGGTCATTTGTCTGCCAGACAGAAGGTGGGTAAGACTTCCATTCTTTGCAGTTGCCCTCACTTGTTTCAATCTCTGGCATTGGGATTGTAATGTTTTGAACCCCCAATCCCCATGGTCGGCCAGCGTATAGGTTCCACATACTGGAGCAAAGGTTAGTCATGTTTTTTATGAGTATGCGGGGGAAGCATACTGTTCATGGATGAAAACCCCCCAGAAAGCTGTTTGTCGAATCTTCATATCACGCTCTGTCAAGAGCCCATTGCTAATATGGTTGCTGATGTCCAAGTGAAGTCCCAGGTCGGCGCTCAACCGAGTAGCCATGCCTGATGCTCTCTTATTAGTCTGTGGTATCATAAGGATAGAGACCTGGACTTGCCACTGTAGAGCCAGCCACGAGCATCTCGAGTAGAGGCAGCTTCAGTGGCACTCATTATTACAAGTGCCTGAACTGTCGCCACAGTAGGGCTGTCCATCTCGACGTCCAAAAGTGCTTTTGCTCGAGCAGAGAAGAACTCTGCAGCGGGTTCGGGGATTTTGAGCTTTTCGCCATTGGCTAGACAAGCTCCGATGGCGCATCTTGACGGGTCAGTCTGAGGATATGCTTGCAGGGGCGGGCTTTAGACGTACATTGCATTGTTGAGTGTTTCGGAATAGTAGGGACTGCTTGTTTCCTGCAATAGACAGCGTCTCTTCTCAGCGAAAAAGACATCTTCATCAACGACGTGAATTGCCGGATCTTCCCAGGCAAAGTAGAGCCCTGCCAGATGGGTTTCGAGGTCCAGTGACACGTCCAGGTCCAATCCGAGTCGCCGAAGAACATCCATTCCTTCAATCGATACTCGGCGAAACGACGGGCTCGACAATGATTGAAGTCCGTCTGCATACATGTGAAGGTTCGACGTCGGTCCGTAGTATCGAAGCTGTCCGTCCTCTACAATCCTGAGCGCACCCATTCGTGCTGATAGAATGTCTGTGATGCTACTATCTCCATCTTCTGACTCATGAACTCCGCTTTGTGCGAGACTTGTCGACTGGGGACTCGGGATACTCGAAGTGCCAACCATGACGAAGTGGTCTTCTGTGTTCGGTAGATCTGCAGCTAAATCCCGATTTACCTGGGAGCTTTGAGCAATCTCCGGTGCCTCCAAGGGTTGAAAAGATCCAGTATTAATGAAGTGTGTCGAAGGACTCTCCACTCGTGCAGAAGAGGTTTCCTTTCCAGGTCGACGCCTTTCGGTCTGGTTCTGGTCGGTATCGGTCCCTGAATGTGCCTCCGATACGGTCGATCGAGGTTTGGAGGCGGTTGTATATCTGGTTGGTGATTCCGGCGACGGTTGGGGCTGATCAATATTGTGTTCTCGTAGGACACCTTCGAGCTGAGCGATGCGCGCTTCAAGGTTGACGATTGCCTTCTTGGCTGATTGTCTGCAATACGGCACAGCAAGTCAGCTTTCACGCTCATCTTCTCCCGCAGATCCATCCTCCAGGGAGTGTTTTGTCATCGCGCATCATCGGTCACGCACCTTCTCATGTCTCCATCAGCATTGTAGGAGCATTCGAGCTTGGAGTTTATACAATTGGAGCAAATCTCATTGCCATCGCACTGCAATATGATAAGCCTAGCACACAAAGGGCCACGTCAACAGAACCCTCAGAATAGCACGGGGATCTAGTACCTTGACCTTCCGTCTTCTACAGTTCAAACACGCGCTCTTGACATATTTGTGTCCCATCATGCTGTCGAGTGGAATGCTTCAATAAGGTGATGACGATCTTGATGATGATGATGATGTGGAGGGGATCTGGGGATATCCGATCGTCTGGGGAAACTCCTCACAGAAGAACCGTGAGATAAGGCAAGCAACCTGCAGCTACCCCCATGTTCCTTTCTCCGTAGGCCCTATTCTTGATGTAGTTAGTCGCTGGGTCTACCAAATGGCACAGGTCATGCCCCCCGCACTCTGTCTGTTGGGTGGAGTGGCTAGCATAAAAGATAGGACTAACATGACAAATGCAATCCAGTGATTCATTTACCCAAGATACTTGGCACTGTGAGCTCTCCCCAGTGGGGATGGAAAGGCCTGAGCAACTTCATTTATTCACTTGCGAACAAGGATGATAAGAGAGTCGAGACAGAAACATACTAATAGTATATCGCATTAGTACTTGTAAATGCCCTGAGGGCATTGAATTCTGTGTCTTTCACTGAGCTACGCTACACAAAGAGATAAAACCCAACCCCACTTGGCTTGGGTACAGCCATTCGATAGTCCCAGTCATTCGCAATAACCACTTCGTCTCCCGCGAGATAGCATGTAGTCCTTTCAATGATTGATGAGTTTCTTAAGATTGAAAGGCCGGAAAAGCAGATGATTCTTTTTTAAAGAAGCCGGAGAATCCAATCAAAATCCTGTTCCTGTCAGAGAGCCGAGGACGCACCACTGAAATTAATCCAACCCTGGTAATGTGGTGGTACTGTCGGAATATAAACCCGCGGAAACTGACTGTGCGCAGCTGGGTGTCTAATATCACATCCCCCCATCCATAGCCGCAATTCAATGTCTACCAAAAGGTGGCAAGCATGAAACTCGGTTATTTATCAATACAACTGACAATGGCCATTTAATAATCACAATCAAATTATCATATCTTGGTTAACATACTCTGTTGATTGTATTAGATTACCATTCTTGTAAAGGAGCAAAAGGCACCAACATGTCAGCGCCTAACGTTATCATCATCGGCGGGGGGGCCGCTGCCATTGCCATGGCACACACCCTGAAGCACAAACTTGGTTTCAACAACTTTGAGGTACCACTTTCCACAATTTCTTATTCTTTCTGGCACTAACTTTGCATGTAGATCTACGAGAAGCGCGAGGGGCTTGGAGGAACTTGGAGAGTCAATACTTACCCAGGATGGTGAGTTTGCTTCCTCTTGCTATCCTATCTTATAGCATAATGACTTATTAACTCTCATTATAGTGGCTCGGACGTTCCTATACACCTGTACTCTTTCAGCTTCAATCTCAACCCCGATTGGACTCAAGCACTTGCCGACCAAGAGGAGATTCTTCGATGTAGGTGACCTGCTCCGTTCATCCTCTTACACCTTACACCTTCCCCTGTTGTTTCAAGTTTCACACAGTAACTCATGCTGGTGCAGACATTGAGAACACAGTGGACAAGTTCAATCTCCGCAGCCATTTCCGCTTCAAGGTCGAGTGCACTGGAGCTGAGTGGGTAGATGGATCATGGCATGTTCACTTCCGCGACACTTACACCGGGGAAAAGTTCACGAAGCAATGCACTATCCTCCTCTCCGCGGTAGGAGGCTTTTCTATTCCTCGACAATCCAAGTTTCCAGGAATGGATAAGTACAAGGGCAGAACCTTTCACACCGCCGAGTGGGATCACACTTTTGACTGGAGAAACAAGAAAGTGGCCGTCATTGGCAACGGCTGTAGCGCTGCGCAGGTTGTGCCGTCCATTGCACCAGGAGTAAAAAAGCTTGTTCAGTATGCCCGCAGCCCGCAATGGTACCACCCTCGACCAAACCGAGTTTTCTCTTCTTTTGAAAAGTTCTGCTTTCGTTACGTACCCTTATATCAGCGGTACCATAGGCTTGATCTCTTCCTCCAGACAGATGATCTTGCTAGTGTATACGGCCCAGAGGAGAAGCAGATCAAGAAGCGTTTGGCGACGGAAGCAGAAGCAAGAAGCTACATTCTCTCCGAGGCACCCAAGAAGTATCATCACTTTATTGTTCCCGACTTTCCTCTTGGCTGCAAGAGACGAATCTACGACCCCGGCTACCTGGCTGCTCTGCGTCGTGATAACGTAGAGCTACTGCCCGAGGGTATACAAGAGTTTACAGAAACGGGTCTGATCAGTGAGAAGGGCAAGCCTGAAGACTTTGATGCCGTCATTCTGGCTACAGGTTTTGATGTTTCGTCTTTCTTGGCTCCTATGAAGATCATAGGCAAGACTGGTGAGGAACTTCAGGACCAGTGGTCAAACCGACGAGGAGCCCAAGCATATATGGGAACCTTTGTGCATAACAACCCAAACTTTGCCATTTTGTAAGTCCAAATTGATACATATTCCCTGTCGATGACGAACTTTACTAATTTTCATAGGTTTGGACCAAACACGTTTCCCGCTTTCAACTCCGTCATTTACGCCATCGAGGTGCAGGTCGACTACATCACATCTGTCCTCGTCAAGCCCATCATCGACGGTTATACCCATGTCGTTGAGGTCAAACAGGATGCTGAAGAAGGCTTTATCGAGAACCTTGACCGCGTACTTGGCGAGACTGTCTTCTCAGCGGGATGTAGCAACTGGTACATCAACAAGGCAGGAAGAAACTCAGCTGCTTGGCCTGGCGAGGCCGTGACCTTCTGGAAGGCGACTTATTTTCCGACATGGAGCCACTTCATTTGGACGGGAGGCTCTAGCTTCTGGATGCTTCGCAAAGCTTGGAGGAATCTGAAGACTACTTCACCTCTTAGCTGGCTGGCTCTGATTGCTGGTACAGGGTTTGCGATGTCTCAAGGGCTTTTAGCAATTCCAGGTCCGGTTGAGAACCTTTTTCGTCCTTTGAAGGCATAAGCGAGGTCATGAGTGGGATTGTGGTGTATTCATTGTCCTTACATTCGTCATTGTCAGTATCTAGAAATTATAGCAATAAATTATGCATTTTCAATAGCATTAAGTAACAACATATATAAAATCGAACTTCGGCTTTCTAAATATTGCTATTTCTTGTCGCACTGGGACAATGAAAATTTCCCAAATGACTTGCAATAAGTTCACGTTTCGTTGTCAAGTGATTTGCTTCACCTCTATTTATTATATGCCTTCCACAAGCTGTCGACGTTAGACATGTCAGAAAAAGACAATCACCAGGCCAATTAGGAAACAGCCATATGAGGGCGTTGTATGCCCTACGTGAGGCGTGAAGGTTGAACTCGACCTCTGACAAAAGTCTGGTACAAAACTAAATGAGAGGCAAATATGTAGTTGAATGTAATGGCACTCGAGTGGGTTTCTATGATCTTGCTATGAATAAAAAGCAGACAATGCTTCAGCATCTTCGAAATCTGCCTCAGCACTGAACTGAGACCACGTATCAAGAAGAGCAAGAGTATCCAAAGACTTTTGTCTCATCACCGCCACTGCCTCTGCCCCGAGTGGAATGCGCAACGGTATCTTTGCTGCCTGGCCTGGAGTGAGGTTCTGCATCTTCCCGATGTCAACGATCTTTTCTGCTGCTCTGACAGGATCACCTGGCTGACGGCCATGTGAATCGGCCAGACTCTGAGCAAGGGAATTCTTGGCGTTGGTATAGTCTGCGATACCGCCTTGTGTGCTCAACTTTTCGTTTTTGCTCTTCTCTCCAAGGATTCCTGTCCTGAAACGACCTATGACAAAGACATGAACATTGATACCAAGTTCAGACACTTCCCTTGACAGTGATTCGGCAGCGCCTATTGTGCTCTTTTTTAGTCCCAGCATTCATAACCGCGAGACCAAAAGCATCAAGCGCCGACTCACCTTCCAGTGCACATTTAGTCGAGGCATACAGTCCACCTGCTGCGGCACCATACCAGGCAGCAATACTTCCCATAAACATGATAGTGCCCGACTTTCGAGAACGCATAGATGGGAGGACGGATCGAGTCATGTTCATGGCCCCAAAGAAGTTGGTCTCGAACCCTCCAAGAGTGTTTTCATGGCTGATAGTTTATGACATGAGAAATGGAAATTATTCCTGCTAGTATGAGAGACATACCTGAGTTCTTCCCATACCCCAGACTCGACGTATCCTGCGTTGTTTACCAGGATGTCAATTCGCCCGAAGAAAGAAACAGCCTCTTTGACTTTTGTGTCAAGTACATCCTGAGACGATGCCACGTCAAGAGAAAGTGTCTTGATGTGATCATGACCCTCGAACTCTTTCATTGCACTGAGCTGTCGAGCTGTAGCAATGACCTTGTCACCTCGTGCCAGAATGGCCGAGACTAGACATTTACCAAGTCCACTTGAGCAACCCGTCACGAGCCAGACTTTAGACTCTTGACTTCTTTGGGCCGTAGAAGAAACATCGCCATTGTTAATCATTTTCACTAAGTTAATTGCGCACTGTCAATGTGTAGGTGGGTATTAGACATTAATGGTAAATGCCCAAAACCTCGACGATATTCGGCATGCATCAACCCCAGATATCTGTCACATCTCTGGTGTTCACGATTCAATATTGGTAAGACACAAGAATTGACCCCGCGTTCCGGAATCTAGTTCCAACGCCACGGCTGATCGTGATCAGCTAGATTTCCGGTGGCTTAGCGCCACTCCCTGACATTACTCATGCACGAGACGAGGCACATGACTAGTTCAGCTTCGGCTAGACCTGTATCCCTGATGGTGGGGATTGTCTCATTACTCAGTTCATGTTCATGCTGTGGGGATCAGAAATCCATACGACGTTGGGATTCAGCCATGCTTTGGGGATATACAAGTATGATGATTTACAAGGATAGTTGAGACTGACATTGCAGTTGACATAAATGTTTAAAAATCAGTGCTTAATCTCAAACCTGAGCTCACACTCTGATAAAACCCGCCTCTTCTCCAATTACCCTACACCCTTGACTGACAATCAATCATCATGCAGCTCGAGCCGCACTTGACGCAATTATTTATTAACAATAAAGTGAGAATTCCATCAAACCGTTTTACCGAGAACAGACTGACAGTTAAAAGTATGTAGATTGTCACAGTTCCAAACAGTAAATACTTCCCAGTCTTCCATTGTACTTACAATAACTGACCAGCCACCAAGCGTCACCGTATATAATCCGGCTACGGGGGAGCTAATCAGCGATCGTATCCCTGTCGCTGGCAACGAAGACGTGGACGAAGCTGTTGCTTGCGCCAATGAGGCATTCAAGCCAAATTCGCCCTGGCGGCAAATGACACACACCGAGAGAAGGGAAATCCTGCTCAAATTCGCGGATCTACTTGAGGCCAATGAAGAGCGCCTTGCTTACCTCACTCGATTGACCCTTGGAGCTCCATACCTTCCATTTGGCAAGTCTGAGATTGGAACAGCTATCGGTTGTTTTCGCTGTAAGCTGTTCCGCGTTTCCTAGATGTATCACGGTATCAACAGACTGATAACATAGATTACGCTGGGTGGGTGGACAAGCATGCTGGTCAGAGTTTCCCAGCAGATGATGGATTTTACAAGATAGTGCGAAACGAGCCGCTTGGAGTCGTAGCAGGGTGAAGCATAGTTCTTTACAGATGACCGGCGGGACGTAAGCTAACATGTCGCTAGCATTATCCCATGGAATGGCCCATTGGCGTCTGTTGGCCTCAAAGCAGCCCCAGCACTTGCAACTGGCAACGTCTTCATCCTGAAGCCCAGCGAAAAGACGCCTTTCATGGCCGCAGAGCTTGGAAAGCTTGTGCTTGAGGCCGGCTTCCCTCCTGGCGTTTTCCAAGTTTTGACAGGTGATGGTTCGACAGGTGCAGCTCTCGCTTCGCATATGCGCGTTGCAAAGGTAAGCTTCACAGGAAGTATCCCGACAGGAAAGATCGTGCAGGTTCTGGCAGCCCAAAGCAACTTGAAGCGGGTGACGCTGGAGCTCGGAGGAAAGAGTCCTGCTGTGGTCTTTGACGATGCGAATCTCGAGAACGCAGTCAAGTGGTGAGAACATTTGATCTGTGGCAGCAGCAGGCCCAGCTAACGAAGAAACTAGGGCTGTCAACGCACTCGTCACCAACTCTGGTCAGATTTGCTTCGCAGCGACCAGAGTCTTTGTGCAATCCAAGATTTACGACAAATTCGTAGCAGCTTACGTGGAGCGTCTCAAGGCAAAGAAGGAGGTTCTCGGTGACCCGGAGGCGCCCGGTACCGAGATAGGACCTGTCGTGGACAAAGCCCAGTACGATCGCATCATGGGTATTATATCTTCTGCCAAGGAGAACAATGACGGAAAAGTATTGGCTGGCGGGCAACGAGTGGGTGAAAAGGCGAGTGACGTCGTTGTAGGAAGAATTGAATTGGGACCTGAGCTGACTGAAACAGGGATACTTTATCGAACCCACCGTTTTTGCCGAGACAGACAAGACATCCTTCATCTACAAGGAAGAGATCTTTGGACCAGTCGCTGTTATCAACAAGTTCGACACGGAGGAGGAAATCCTCGAGTTAGCCAACGACAGCAAGTACGGACTCATGGCCGGGGTCTTCACTCAGGATATCAGCCGGGCGCTTCGTTTGAGCTCGCTGATTGACTCTGGAGTTGTGGGCATCAACTGCATCAGCACCATCTCGTTTTCGTGTCCTTTTGGTGGTACCAAGGAAAGTGGACTTGGTCGAGAGAATGGAGAGCACGCGTTGAGAGCATATACAGAGCCAAAGACAATTCTGATCAACATGGCATATTAGAGTGCGATGGGGCCAGCAGTAAACTCGTACTGTAGACTTAGCGCGTCATTGATGAGAGACAAAGTCTACAACGCGTCAGAGGGAGGGAAAAGCTTAAATCGACTAAGGGTCTTGGCTGCATTGGTTGTAGCGTGTACCTATCCTAAATCGGTTTAGACTTTACTAGTCGATTTTGTGTCGACTGACATTACTCATGCCAATCTAATCTCACAACCATGCTTCACTCCTCTTCTCTTGTTCCCTCACTACAGTCTTGATCCCGGCAATCCGTATCACAACGCAACAATACAAGGCATCGCGGCCCAGACTCCGGCTGGATCTAACCGGTGACTCTTCGTGGAAGTTTACCCCGCACCCCGTACCCCACGGGGATCTCCGTGCTCCCACCTCGGTAGCTCCCTCAGTCAAATCCAGGATCCGTGTCTCGATCCGGGCCCGGAAACTGCAGTTTTATTTACTTTACTTGCCGTACCCTTGCCTTACTGCCTGACTGTACTATTGCATGTGAGACGATTATGAGTGAGTTACAGCCAGACACCGCAGCAAGGCCATCTTCCTCACGGAAGCGTTCGAGGGCTGTGTCCGATCTTACCAAGGAACAGATCCAACACAAGCGCAATGTGGATCGTAAGGCCCAGCGGGCTTTCCGTCAGCGGAATAAAGACTGTATCAATAACCTTGAGCAGCAATTCTCACAGCTTCAAGGGACATGTGCTGCATTGCGCGAAAGTTGCAGCCAGAAAGACATGCAGATCAACAACATGCGCCAGGAGAACAAATCCTTGCAAGAATGCCTGCGTCATGTCTCTGAGCTCATCACTGCAGCTTTGGACCAAATAGAGAGTAATCATGACCAAGGCCAGGAACAAGGCCAATTGCAGGCTCAGGCTAGTAAGCACATACCAGTCCATCTACAGCGTGTCTAGCTAACTTTGGCAGCGGAAAGCGATGCCGGCCAAGCGAGCGGCGGTGAATTTCATGCACAAACGCCTCAACCACCACAAGACAATGAGATGGACACAGCATCTGCAACTCATCAGGACGCCTCACCTCTGCGCCAAGATCCTGAAGATGTTATACTACCAGACCCAGAGGAGCATTTTGACAATGATGTCGTATCTTGTCAACCCCCACCAGCTTGCAGCGATAATGTAGCTCTCATACGAGATCAACCTCATACTACATCGAATGTCATGCGTAATGAAGACACAACCTGTCACATCTCTCCATCTGCCAATTTAGGGCTCTTGTCACCTGCTGGGAGCTACCAACACGCCACCACAGGCTCCAATATTGCCTACTGCGCCTCGCATGTAAGCTTAACTGAGTCTCACATGATAGATCAAGCAGCAGCAGGTCAATGCTTAGCATCTGGCGATATGACGGCCGGCCTCGAACATTATGCCCCGTCCAACGGTGTATACACTATCCTACCTTCACATGGACCATCGACATGCCCGTTGGACCTGATACTTCTAGAGTTCCTTAAATCTCGCAAAGAAATGATATCCAACAACATGGATCCTGAGTCAGTTGTTGGCCCCCGAAAACCGTCGACGCGGGCCATGGTCAATATCGAACAAGTCGATACGGTGCATCCTCTAAGTGGCATCATGTCCCGCGTCCTATCGACGTTCCCTTCTGTAGCTTTGGCAGAGAAATTAGGTTTCTTCTATCTCATGTGCCACACGATGAAGGTTGGGATAGATTGTCTTTACCATATAACAAGACTAATTATCATAGTGGCAAATACATCCCACCAAACAGCACTACACCGATATGCCTTCATGGCTAAGACCAACTGTTACACAAATAGCCGTGCCACATGCCGCCTGGATCGATAACATACCATGGTCAGTATACATCCCATCATGGTCATGACGAGTGAATCTCAAGCTGACCCTCCAGGCCTGGTGTTCGTGATATCCTCATAGATAACCAAGCAGAGTACCCGTTCCAGCTATTTTCAGACTACTACTCCCAGAATGTTAGTGTGAATTGGAAGTTTGACGGACTGGATGCGATATCAGACCTGGACGGGGAGGGGGCCCTGCATTCAATATTCGAAAAGCACATTCGGGATCTCAAAAACTGGACGGTTTCTCAAGGGTTCAAGGATCGGTTTCCATTGATGGTTACAGCTATCTATTCACACCAATGAGTTAATACAACGCCAAGTCCGAGGTCAAATGATGTGATTGGCTAGTTATGTCTCAATGAATCTGGCGTGAAAACATCGCGTGATCGCGTTCTCAAGAGAAGGTTGGGGAGCGCCATTTAGATCACAGCAGCTTCACGATGTGTACATCGCAACAACACAAGATGCAAAAGAAATCTATGAATCTAAGACCTGATGATTCTAGTATGAACCCAGTACCCCTGCATCTACTGAATATTCCCAACACTCAAATCTGCTTCTCCACTTGGCGGCAGTCTCCCGAGACATCTTCTTTGCTATTTGGCTGCAGAGTGTCTGTAGCAAAAGGCTTCTGGCCTGGGATGAATCCTTCTTCCGAAAAGACATAATCGAGCTCCTCCAGAGTCTTTCCGCTCGTCTGCATCCAGTTAGTGATGGAGTTATAAGATCAAAGCATTCCCTGGACTTACCTCTGGTAGGAAAAAGAAAGTGAATGGGATGTTGAGAAGAATCATGACGCAGAACAGGAGATAGAACTTCCAACCTGCAGTGTCGATGGCATACGGTGTAACGAGAGCAATGACCTAGTATGACATCAGTATGGAGTATGGAAAGAACTTGAAAGATGTAAACTCACAAAAGTCCACAACCACTCTGAAAACGCGGCAATGGAAGAACCAACGTGTCGCAAGTCGAGGGGAGTAATCTCTGGGGCATATAACCAAGGAATGGCGTTCCAAGACATGCCGAAAGAAATCTCGTAGATGAAGAGAAATGCAAGAGCCATCGCAGACGTTGAAGGCGTATTGACCGCGATTCCAGCCGTAAAGACAGCCATAGCAGTCAAAAGGCATACAGAACCTAGCATAAGCATGGGCCGACGTCCGACCCTGTCGAGCAAGAACATGGGAGGGAATGTGGCAAGCCAAAAGGCGATCTGGATGCATCCGGCGACAAGACTGCTTGTATCCTTTGACAAACCAACGTTGGTCTCGAGAACGATCGTTACGTAGAAGGCAATTACGTTGATTCCCGTGAACTGTTGCCAAAATTGGATCATGAAGCAGAGAACGAGTCTGCGTGTCTTCTTGATAGGTGTCTTGTCGTTGATGAGGTCCTTGATCGAGAACTTGGTGGTCTGATGCTCAAGTCTCAAAGCTGATTCGATCTCTTGTGTGACCGAGTGTATGACAGGGTCATCCTCCTGGCAGTCGTATAACCGAGCAAGGACACCGATTGCTTCGTCGCGGAACTCATGCGAATAGAGCCATCTAGTTGATACAAGTTAGCGAGGGTGTGTATAGTATAAGAGAGCTCTTGTGAATACTAACCTCGGAGTTTCCGGGAGAAAGGGCAGAGTCGCAACGGTAACGAGGGCAAAAACATTCTGGAAAGCAATTGGAAATCTCCAAACAACCTCTCCAGTCAGATGCTTGATAGTTCCGTAGTCCAGCCAATAAGCTACAACAGTACCGAACTGAGAAATGGGGTCAGCTACAGTCGTACAAGCATAAAGGAATCTGCTTACAATGACAATGGAAAGCTGCACTGCAACGGCTCGTCCACGATGCTTTGCACGCGAACATTCTGAAACATAAACTGGTACGATACTCGTGTTCATGCCTGATCATGTTAGTCAAGAGGAAATGAATTGCCAGCCATATTCAGACTCACCATTACCAACACCGGAAATCAGTCTTCCCACGATGAGTTGGGCTGCTCCGTAGGTTGCGGATTGGATGATGCCACCAGCAATCATAATGACACATCCCCAGATGATGATCTTCCGTCGACCCCATTTGTTCCCAACCAGAGATGCCACGATGCACCCTGCCAAACACCCAATGTTGTATAACGCGACAATCAGACCGAGGAAACTGGGGCTAGGATTGCCAATCGCATCGAGGAAACTTGGCTGCGTGACAAGACCGCCAAGAACACCCTGTAGCTCCGTAAGTACTTGATAGCTTGTAGAAGAACGATCTCGAGAACTTACCTGGTCGTATCCAAAAAGCAGGTACGCACTTCCAGCACTGAAGGTGATAGCACCTTGTAGGTACTTTCCCCGTAAGTTGCTCAACATCTCGACTCAGAGACCGTAGCGCGACTGTGAACAAGAGATGTTGTGTTTGCAAGCTGTCGAAATTCTCAAACAGACCTGACCTTTTGGTGTGATATTTTCAGGAAGTTAGCTCAATAATATCCGTAAGGAGTAGGTAGAAAGATATACCCAATGCATTCACCTGAGGTTGACCCTGGCAAACCCCAGAACCCCGGATCCCAGGACCCCGGAATCTCCAATCCCCAGGTTATGGTTGCTGACCTTAACGCGACTCCACTTAGCCGATACGTATCCCCATTGATTGAACCCCAATGGCAGCGTGACTGACTCATGTCAACTTAGTGCCTGTTAGTGTACACGAGGTAATGACTATGGCAACCCCGCACAACAATCCCAAGGTTAAGCATCGAGAGATCTCGGGAACCAATTCCGTGGAGATACCTCTATCTCCCCTGCAACAATTTCACTAGCCTCAACTGGAGCAATGATTACCAGTCACAATTAGCACTCAAGGGGAATTGCAACGGAGGCCAGGATTGTTACCATGGACTGACTCATTTTGCTGGTCCCACTACGCGTCTGTTTGCAGTTGCAATGATGACCCGTGATATGTCAAGCCCCAATGCGATTTTTGTTATCATCACTGCGTAGCTAGCACCATAAATGAGATGCAAATTACTTTGAAAATACTTTAGTTTAAGGTAAAACCTGAATTTATTACCCCAGAGTTCTTACCTTCGTCATCATGGGCTCTCAAGAAACTGGCACTATGCTTGCCGCGCAGTACAACAAGGCAAGCTTCAATAGGCATCTGTCCTACTCAATCGTTAATTAATGAAACTCACAGGTTACCAACGCTGTCGAAGTCAATAAAATAGACATTCCCAAGTATGGAAACAATGAGATCCTCATCAAGACAAGGAGTGCTACCCTGTGCCATTCAGACCTAGTATGTTATTCAGGCAATCCATGGATGCTTTGGCTCACAATTTTAGATGCTTTTCTGGGGGCACACAGGCGAAGAACCTCTGACTGACAGAACCACTATCGGTCATGAGAACACTGGCTATGTCGTCGGCATCGGAAAGGATGTCAAAGGTTTCAAGATAGGCGATCTTGTCGGTTGCCTTGGATGCAGTTATGCATGCTGTATGTCGATTGCCTTTAAAGTGGGACTTAATTAACAGGAACAGATGACTGCGAGGGTTGCCAAGTTCACAACCTATTCTGTCAAGAGGGAACAGGACGAATGCACGGCTTCACGTGCCCGGGCCACTTTGCAGAGTACTCAGTCTCTGATGCCCGCAATGCCATGGTACTGCCTGAGGGTATGGACCCTGATACTTCGGCACCTTTATTTTGCGCGGGTGTTACAGGTAAGACTACAAGACGTTTGCGAGACACGCTTTGATGTTGATGGGGTTCTAGCCTACCATGCTGTAAAGGGATGTGAGCTTGTCGAAGGACAGTGGATCGCCATCATTGGCTGTGGAGGCCTTGGGCATCTTGGTATGTTCCAGTGATATAGTCCTGACATTTCGTGCGCTCATCACCAATAGCTGTTCAATACGCCAAAGCGATGAAGCTCAAAGTCGTCGGTATTGATATCAGCAAATCTCAACTAGATGATGCAAAGAGCTTGGGTGCCGACTTCGTCATCAACACGATGGAAGAGCCCGACTACGAGGCCAAGATTAAAAAGGTCACCAATGGTGGCTGTCACGCCGCAGCAGTATTCAGCGCCTCCAACGTGGCTTATGAAAGCGCCCCCAAGACATTGCGGTGAGTAAGATCTGAGTTACTACAACCAGGCTTCGACTTACTAATCACTTGCGGTAGGATAAACGGCCTTATGATGGTAGCTGGAATCCCCAAGAAGCCATTAACTATCAGTGCTCTTGACATCCTCCTTGGTAAATACCGCGTTGCTGGTCGTAGCAGTGGAATACCAAAGAACATGCCAGAGGCGATCGAGTTCAGCTACAAACACGGCATCAAAGCCCATATCACATCTTTCAAGGATTTGAATGATATCAACAAGGTCATTGATCTACTCAAGTCTGGAAAAGCAGCAGGAAGATTTGGAATACTGTTTGATTAGATAACGAGGCGGATTAAATATACCTTGTCATGTCAAAGCGTGCCTCAGACAATGAGATTGGCGTACTTGTGACATTCCATAAACCTTACCTGTATCGAACCTTAGTATGTCATGGAAGTTTGCTCGACGTATGTTCCCAAATTCACACTATCCTTATATACCTCTGGAGCATATAACCTTTGCTACTTCGACAATGGCTCCCAGGTTGGAGACGATGTCCAGGATCTAGTAGCTGCGTGGAAAGGCGCTGCTTTAAAAAGAACTCTACTTTCAACATTTGCGACTTTACTAGGCTTAGTCGCTGCTTATAGGGGGTTAGGAAATTGAAAACGAGACGAGGGGTGGCGCAGCAGTAGATGTAAATATCCGTTGTCATTGAATAGTGGAATGAACCCTTCATGCCAGTGACTCATTTAGCAGGTTCGACAAGCTTGACAAGCTATATCTTACGTGAACCCGCATAGGGCGCAGAAACATTACAAGGCAGTCCGACAGCGGAGAGTGCTACCCCAAATATGGCATTTGAGACAGGAACCCGTCCAATGACAGACGACCGCATAATCATTCCGCCGACAACATCCTAGTGGTTATAAATAACCTCACTGTGACTGGTCCGGCGTATCACAATTACCCTCCTTGTCCCGTTACATCTTATTTTAGCGAATACAATTAAAATTTCAAAAATGTCTGCTGAAGAACAACGAGCGGCCTCACTCCGAGATGCCGAGAAGAAGGCCATCGAGCTATTCAACGAGATTGAGAAAAGTCTTATCCGCCCTGGCATCAGCGAGAAAGAGTTGAACAACCAAATCCATGCTCTGGGCGCTGAACGCCACGGTGTGAGGACTCATTGGCACAAAAGAGTGATTCGCAGTGGACCCAATACATTGAGACCATTCGAAGAAAACCCACCCGACAGAATAATTCAAGAGGATGACATCCTGATCGTCGACCTTGGGCCTGTCTTTGAAGAGTGGGAGGCTGACTTTGGCCGCACCTTTGTTTTGGGAAACGACCCCAATAAGATCAAGCTGCGCGACGCTCTCGAGCCAATCTGGATCGACGTCAAAGCCAAGTACTGGGAAAATCCAGACATGACGGGAGAAGAACTCTATAATATTGCCAAAGAGGCTGCTGAGAAGGAGGGATTTGAGTTTGGTGCACCGATTGCGGGACATATTGTCGGGTCTTTTCCGCATGAACGCATTCCCAAAGACAAGATCACCCTTTACATTGCTCAAGGGAGCAACAACTCTATGAATACAGTTGGGAAGGATGGGAATAAGAGGCATTGGATTCTTGAGATCCATTTGCATAATAAGGAGCTTGGATTTGGTGGGTTTTACGAGCAATTGTTAACAGCTTAAGGCCTAGTTTTATAGCCAGTTCTATTTACCTTAAAACACTTCTTATAAGCTAGATATGTTATTTGCAGTTAAGACCTCTGGCTCAGAGTTTGTCTTACAGTATAGACTTTGGAGGCTATAGGAAAGCTTGTTAATAGAATAGGCTAATAATACACCGCATGTTACAGCTCTAACCCAAACCGCAGCAAGAGTAATAAGATTTTAATAAGATTAAATAAGATTAACAGTAAGTCGGTTTTTCTATGTATTGAATGTTAAGGGATGCTCTGCCAGCATGAGCCAAAAGTTAGTATCAAAGTCCTGTAGATTACCCGTACCCCATAGGTCCCAGGATGCAGAACCAAGCTCGGGGTCATCCTGAGCCGTCGCGTCAGGTGCTTGTACATTCAAACGCCGTTGGTCAAGTCTGGATCTGGATATGTTATCCAGAATATTCTTAATGGTCTCTGTAGCTCCCGCCAATAATGCATAATTGGCATCCTCTTTATAGACCAAAGTCCCATATTCAATTTCAGCGACCAACACACCGAGGTCTCGGAGGATCTTGGGAGCAGCAGCTAATTCATGCTCCAAAGAGTACTGATTCTGGAGCAGGGATAAACAAATGACACCTGCTGCTGCTAAACCGTAGTATACCACCTGTTGGAATTGTTAGCGTTGACTGTGAAGGTCAACTAGCTAGGCGCTGTCTTACTTTCCAGGTGAGAGATGTGCCAGAGTGAACGAGATGATCCTTGAATAGGACAGCTTCGACTACGAGGCTGAGTATTTCTTGTGCAATGTTGCGGAGTTGAGTCTCGGGTTCCGAGACTCGACGGACTAGCGCGAGATGCTGGAGAAATAGCACGTGAAGATAGTTGAGCTTAATACCGAGCATGAGATCTAGTTCGGCAGCTGATCGGTCACAAGACTTCATGGGCATGTCAAGCCGAAAATGTTTTGGTAATGATGACCATTGTAGTTCTGCGGTGTTTTGGATGCGGCTAGAGATATCAGCTGGATTGATACATCAAAAGATATGGCTAACCTTGCTTTCTCAACTCTGTTATCAAATCGCTCCTCACCAAACAGCTCCACTATGATTTCCTCCTTGAGAATCGCACATAGGGCTGCCCAGCGCGTATCCGCAAACAAATCGAGCTGGGAATCAGCCGCCCAATCGTAGGAGTAGTAAGCATCGAGGCTGAGCTGTCGGAAATGACAGAATTTTCTAGATATCCGTGGGGGTCTCCCAAGAAAGATGGAGACGTTCTTATCTGCAGAATAAGAGCATGCAAATGCCGCTTGACGTAGGCTTCTGAGGAACGGTGGTATAGGTCCACTGCTCTCGAGCTGCTGGTGATAGCCAAGAGCGAAGAGGGAGCTTGAAAGATCTCCCAGCCTCCTCCAAGACTCATAACCTATGACAACGGTCAGAAAGGCGTTTATATAATAGTTTTGGTAACATCTTGCTTTGGTCTCCATCGATAAGAGAATGAAGGATAAAGTTTTCATATTGCAACACCAGCTGTAGGTCATTGAGACAATCCATAGAGAGACATATATCGAGACATCTATCAGCAAAGTGCATGGTCAATCGGCGTATGTGGCGTCGCTGGGCTTCTACCGGAAAAGGCCCTGTAGGTTGACGATACCCCATGGTTGCCCTTGAAATGGCAATAAGGGCCAAACATATACTCTCCCAACGCGCATTTAAGTGATCAGACTGGGCACTATACTCTTCAAGAATGGTATGTGAAGTCGTCAGCAGAGGCTGACGGGAGTTATAGAACAGGCACCTTGAGATTTCCTTGCCGTCTGTGACTCCCTCTCCTTGTCTAAGTAAGACAAGACCAATAGTCTCAAGGCAGATCTGTGTAAACATGCCACCCAAGACAAGATTAGCTCCGGTTTGAAGCCATGACTTGGCCAAGTCGAGACAATCTGGAATGTCTACATATCGACAAAGCTGGTCAATGAGCTGAGCGCCATGTGCTATATGGGCCTCATTTACTGTGCTATTAGGTGATAAGAATGATTGCGGTTCGAAATCACCATGTTCAACCGTTATTTCTTGCTCAAGCCCAACAGGCAAATGACTGAAGAGCGCACTATGACTAGAAGATCCAAGATATCCGGCGTTCGGGTAGAGATGATGCTTGGGCAGCATACCCCCCGAAGCTGAATCGGCGATTCCAGCCCCAGGTGGACCACCTGAAACTTGTGGTGCTCTGTGAAAAATCAGTGCTGAGATCATCTCGTAGTAGGGTAGGTATGGGTTTACTCGGAGGAAGGGATAGGACTCTCCGAAACGTATACCGAGCCCACTGGAGTCTGAACTGGGGTTTGGACCGGAGATTGTGCTGGGGTAGAGGCAAACCCCGATCGCGCCGACCCCTTGACTTTCTGAAAAGGCCTGGAGCGATAGATGCAGTCACTGGCCCGGTTTTTGGCCCGACATCTAGAACATACGGGCTGCTCATGGTCGCAGGCCAGTTTCGAAGTCCGACAAGGGTTGCAAGCGGGTTTTCTCCGTTCTCTCGGCATTGAAATGACACGTGGTGGGTGATTATCGAGGCTGCGGTGTTATGTTATGGAGGACAATCCAGGCATCGGAGAGAAGTATCGCCCCTCGGCATTTCATTTTCGGAGAAACGACCAGATCGACGTTCTATGGTGGGACCGGAGAAACGTACCCCGCAATGTCATCGGACTCCGACTGTTTCGGGCAATGTCACCCTATACCTGTCACTTGTCTTCTCTCCGACCCCATTCTATTGTTTATACGAGTCTTGGAAGAATTAAACGTGGTTGTACCACGTTGGCCAAACTTCCAGCATGCACTCGTTCTCAGAGAGCGGTAGGATGATGAGTAACAGGACCCAAATATTCGCTTTCCATGTTGAAGGTCGTCAGAGTCAAATTGAGACTGGCCTAGTTCATCAAAGAGAAAAGAGTTTATTTTTTCCTCCAGTAGTACTAAGTAGCAGCTAGATCCTCCCATTGACACGCATTTGTTGCTTGTCTAGATACTGTGCCAGTGGCCCCTCAGGTGCATCCTCTCGACCCATCAGCACTTCTACCATCCTCAGGCCCTTGCCATCATGTAAAGCCTTACTACCCAGTGCGTCCTCAAGTTCACCCCAGTTCTTCGCAGAGCGAGTGAATGTATCCTCAGGAGCTCCGAAGAAACGGGGCGCCTCCAGGTAACGCCATGATGGCACGTCATTATATCCCTGCGTCAGTCCATGAATGCACCTCTCAATAGTGTAGCCATCATTGTTGATAAGGAATACCACAACATTGAGATCATGTCGGATCATGGTCGAAAGCTCTTGAGCAGTCATTTGAAAACTACCATCGCCCATAAGTAGAACAGTGCGTGCATTGTCAATGAGGGACCACTGATTGGTACCCATCAACTCTTTCTGGGCGAGTGCAGCGCCTTGGGCAGCAGGGAGCATGTATCCTATAGAGAGCCAGGTTATGGGACCGAAGTACTTGGAGTGAGACGGCAAGTGAATATGTCGAGCTCCGTAAGCAGCTGTGCCAGTCTCCGCCATCAATATGTCTCCTGGTCGAAGAAAGTTCCCCAGTAACCGCCACACATTCTTCTGGTCAATGACTCCATCCGAGGGAAGACCAGAAAAGGACAAGAGGCTGTCCCTGTGAAGATCAGGGTAAGGATCATACTTGTTTATCTTGGTAAGATCTAAGTCTTGCAAGAGACGAGCTACGAGCGGTTTGACTGGGCAATTTCGAATCGTCTCGTTTCCTAGCCTGACCTCCGTGTCCATAAATAAGACCGTGACTTGCGGATCGGGAATGCTTGAGAACAAGAAGGTGTTAGTGGAGGTGAAATGAGGTCCAAAGCAAAGAATTAGGTCTGCCTGTTTGATGAAATCGCGAGACGTAGAAGCCTCAAAGCTTCCTTTGTTGACGCCATGGAAGTTTGCCAAGCCTTCATCAACCAGAGACTTGGAGTATCCTGTAGCCCATGTTGGCCAGCCTGTAGCTCTGACTATTTCTTGCACTTCGTTAACAACTCTCATTGGCCGCACTTCACCATCAACAATGATGAGAGGTTGCTTTGCAGAATAAATCTTGTGCAGGATCTTGGCTACCGCAACTGATGTCGATGCGTTGGCTTGGTCGGTTGGCAATCTCAGTGTGCGACTGAGGCCAGCTGCTGATACCGGGGCATCGACAAGGTCAACGGGGACCTCGATGTAAACCGGTCGACTGTGTAGGAGACATTGTTGGAGGACTGAGTCGATCTGGTCCGGGATAGTTCTGACGTCTAGTAGCCTGGTTTGGGCAACAGTGACATGGCGATGGATTTCGGCAAAACGCCCATATTCTCCATCACCAAATGAGTGATGGACAAGCAATCTCGACTCTTGGGTGGCTCTAGAAGGAATGCCCACAATGTGAACCACAGCCGCCCTTTCGGCATATGCCCCAGCAATAGCGTTAACAGCTGAGAGTTCTCCGACGCCAAAGGTGGTCACAAGAGAGCCGATACCTTTGACGCGAGCATAGCCATCGGCTGCATAACCAGCATTCAGTTCGTTGGCATTGCCTACCCACGTGAGGCCAGCAGGCTCAATATAATCAAGGAGAGTAAGATTAAAATCGCCGGGCACTCCGTGGATTGACGTCACGTCCAATTGACGCAGCCGCCTGAATAGATATTCGGCGACGTTGACGGAGGCTGTTTTCATATTTGGGAAATAATTGGGTGAAAACTGTAGGTGTAGTAGATGTCGCTACCGGTGTTCAAGCCAAATTGTATTATGGTAATGCTGGCTTGCTATATAAAACAAAACGAAAGCCGAAGAGCGGAGTACGCTTTGAGTTATGGCTGAGAGCTTATATCACCACACAGAACTTAGTGAGTGATTTCGCCGAAGGCGTAGATGACACCCCGACGTCTGGTTGACTCCGACTCGGCTCAAGTGCGCCCTACGGACCTCAAGCCCGCCCGCGTTCAAACTGATGAGTCAAATAAGGGCCCCTTATTCCAGGGCTATTTGGATATTCTTAGAGGAGTGCAGCATCTGGAAGTAGGGTTTCGGCATTGGTAATATGCACTATGCACCGTATTGTACAAAGGATCTGCTGTACAAACCGCCAAAAGCTAAATATAAACAGTGAGAGCAAAGCACATTTATATATCTATTAATTTGTGTTCTTCACCTTTGTGTTAGGGCTGAAGCCTCTTCTAACGTCATCACCCTATGGCAGTAGCCCCTCAACCTCATCACAGCTGTGCCAGTCACCACAGCGTCTCTTTTGAGATACAGGTAAAACATCGGCACAAAGCCGTATCAATTAGATTGGCCAAGGGTAATCACGATATGATCATTGGTTAATAGTAATTTTGCATCTCATCTCGATCTCGCCCACTTTCTATCATCTCCCCGCGTTTTCTTGTCATTATAGAAATCGTTACAGGTGAACGAATCTTTATGATTATTCTATCTAATACCCTGGATTGGTGGCAATGAAGCACAAAGCCTCGGTGTTAAATCTTAACTAGTCACTCCTCAAGGACAACATCCGCCCATTCACTTTCTTGGGTCCCGAACATAATGTCGCTCATCCGGTTTCTGAGCAGCGCAACGTGAGGTCTCTTGCCCAAACCGATACTGATGATTCTTCCGTCGATGTTGATCTCGGCGATTTCCTGGATCCAATATGCCGTACCCACTGAGAAAATGCTGAGGAGTCTATCTTCGTGAGCGGCCTCTTCTACTTCAATCATGGTGATCTTTCTTTCTAGGACCTTGCATCGTAATCCATCTTCTGCATCCTCGCTGTCGAACATGGCTTGGGAAAGCTCAATAATACTTCGTCGTGTATTACCAGCGAGGATCAGGTTATTCTCATCCAGAGGGGAGGTAACCATCTGTAGCGATCCAGACGTTGTTTTCCAAATGATGAAAATATTGGCTGCCCCAGCCTCCGTGATCTGACGGTCCGGTCCATATAACCAAAGAACCTGGTCAAACCCCCTCGCCTTGGCCTGAACGTGCTCGACCAGAGCTGCAGCGTAGTTTCCGCCAACCTTTGCTGCCCCAGTACCTCCCGGCCACGCCCTAACGACTGACTCACTGCTCGCCAACAAGCGTGTTCCTTGAAGCCCAGTCGTCTTTGGGGATGGCCAATAGATCATAAATATGTACAACTGGACTTCTTCCGGTGCTTTGAAGCCTAAGCTTGGGTCCGATCCGATCAAAGTTGGTCGGATGTAAAGAGCAGCTCCAGGCTTATCCTTTGGCAGCCATTTCGGCGATTCAAGCGCACAGAGCCTGTGAATGAGCTTGAGCAGTTCCTTTGGGTCGAAGCTCGGGAGCGCGATACGTGATGCAGAGTTGCGCAAACGCTCACAGTTGTACAAAGGGCGAAAGAGGCGGAGGCGACCATCATATCCGCGAAAGACCTTCATGCCTTCAAAGCATTGCGTAGCGTATTGTAATGCGCTGGCAGTGGGCATTAACGAGACTGGGCCATAGGGAACCACTCTAGGGGCTTCCCAGCCTTGTTGAGACGTCCAGGAAACAACAATCATACGATCAGTACCATCCTTCAGAGTTGCAACCTCGGGAGAGTCGGGGTTAGGAACAGGTTTTGAGGTTGGCGCATGAGTAAGCTCGAGCTTGGAGGCGTCCAGCTGAGCGCCAAGGTGTCCGGTTGTCATGATGAAGAAAGCGAAGAATTCTTCCAGGTATGTTAGTGTTACGAATTGGGTAGCATAATAGTTGAGGCTATTCTATTGATGGTATTTTATGTTGCTGCCACGTCGGACTATGAAGATGTCGGAGAAAGACGTGGGGCGTTCGGAGTAAGGAGTGAGTGGGTTAAGCATAGAGCATAAGAGGTGGGGCGTAGGGCGTGAAAGAAACGCATAGCAAGGCAATACTAGACCCGAATAATAGAATAATAGTGGTATAAGCCTAACGGCTTTAGTATTTACTTCTATTTATTATTGCTCTTATATCAGAAGGGCATGGATATCCAACTGTTTCATAGTAATACTACAGTCCCACTGTTGATTCGGCTGCTCAGCCTTATTTCTCCAACAGGCCCGCAAGATATCGCGAACTGTGCCACAGTTTCCTATCATGCCAGTTCCTTCAGATAGCACACCGTTTAATAACGATTCGAAGAACGGCTGCTGGTCTTGATCTGCTAAGCAGCCAGCAACGCATATAGGCCAGCTCAGTTGCCGAGGAGAGACCATTTGGGATGCCACTTTGATCTCGAGAATCACTCGACTGACGCCTCTCCTCACTACAGTCGATGAGATGTTCTTTAAGACTTCAGTGCTCAAGGCAGCGAGCTGAGATAATGCCGCTGCAGCAAATATGCGAGTAACACAATCTTGATCAGGTCGCTGCTCCGATTTCGTGTGACTGAATGCTTGACTTGTTAGAATATTGGATGGTAATCCTCGAGATTCCATTGAGGCCATAGGAGTTGTGTCCATGACGTTCTCTAGTTCATCTTCAATCCGTTGTCTTTCTGTCTGGAATACCTCAACAGCAAGACTGCCTCCGTCGAGAGAAGCAGACTTCCACTGGCTTAAAACTGCGAGGTCCCCTATGGATTTCATGACTGAGTTGTGGCAGCCCATTATGTGTGCGAGCTGAAATGTGCAAATAGGTCCCAGCCACTCATCATATGGAAGCTTTGGTCTCTCCCGCGTGGCAACACAGGCTAGCAAATCCATCCAGAGCAGGACCGGGAGATGGAAGGCCATAGCTGCGGTAGCTTTGCCTTCGAAGAGAGGGGACGGAAGCTGATCTACTGATTGCGGAAGCGGAGGCTGATTATGCATCATGACTGCGATTGAGGACATGGCGTTTAAATGCGGTTGCCAGTTTGTTGCACTTCCTCGAAGGACCTGTTGTCTTTCAGCACTCGTTCCGGTCGCTTTCACGCGTATTTACCTCAAAGCTAATGAGAGCGATACCACAGGTGATGATCTCAACCAGAGTCTCATTTTCGGGCCGCAGCTCATTGATGTTGATGGACGATAGAAAGTCCTGTAGCTGCCTGACCGCTTTGGTATGGAACTCAAGTTCAAGGTGATGGTTGTTTGTCTCGCCTAGCAGTGATCGCTGGTGCAACGCCGCGAGACCCATGGATGCTCGATAGAGAGGCCCATTCTTGCTGAGAAGCCAAAGAAGCCAGCCTCGAGACAACCTTGCTTTGTCAAAAAAAGGGTATTGGTAGGGAAAGACATGGTCTAGGTAATGCATCAGAAGACTGGCTTCGTCGTAGTGAAGGGGCTCGGCGAATGACTGTCCTGAAAGGACCCGGTTTTGCAAGGATCGAGGAGTTAATATTGGCGACGGGGTGGCTCTTGGATCGCCATTTGCTGATGAGTTGAGTAAGAATCCATTGCGGTGATAACCAAACACTTACTTTGAGAAGCGTTACTGAGTTGTATGTCCTCTCTAGCAACAGTTAATAGGCTCCGTCCTTGACTTAGGTTCCGATTGTGATCTCTAAGTTGACGTGCCTGAAGACTCTTTTTCTGTCTAAAGTTCTTCTTTACAGCCAGCTTGATGCGCTGCTTCTCCTGCCTTTCGTTTGGACCTCCGTCCAACCACAATGGCATTGGTCCATATCCATGGCACTGAATCTCCCTGCTGGTACATTGGAGACAAGCCGCTGGTGCTCCGTCGCATTTGACGTGCCTGATTTTGCATGTCCAACAGCATGCGGCTTTCCCCGGCCCCGTCATTGTTGGCCGCCAGGGTTAAATGAGCAGGGAACTCCCCTCCACTGCCTGTGCAATTGATCTAGCTTCCGAACATGAAAGAGTTCTTCTAATCTTCAACTTCGGAAGAACTAATTGACTGATTGTATGATTGATCTTGGCTGAAAAGGAGGAACATTCCCCGCAGTCGCAAAGGGTGTCATGGGCCATTCTTGATTGCCGCTCGCCCCACGAAATTCGCAACGACCTTCCGTTTGAGGCTTAGTGGCTCCGAAGATGAAATTCGCAGCCAATCATTCTTTTAATAGGCCGTGGTTTTCCGAAGGGAATGTCGAATCGCAATAAATGCATTCTCGGAGGTCGAGACAAGTGCTAAGTCAATCTCGGAAAGTATGTTCGGGCGCCATGGAACAGCAACAGATTGGAAGACAGCAGCTGCATGCATATAAGTGATGCATTTCGTTTGAATTATCAGTCTTTCTCAAAGATCTTGATTCTTCATCACCATCTGGCTACCTCTTACTTCTTGTGCATCTCTGTCGCCCAAAATGAACAGCAAACCAACGCTTCAACTGCTCGAGGCCAGCATCAGCGACCTCAAACAGTTGCTGGATGGTCGAGTCATCACAAGTGTTGAGCTTGTTGCTCTTTACCTGCATCGCATTGGCAAATATGACTGTCGCGGTCCCTGTCTGAACTCAATTACTTTGATAAACCCAGAGGTCTTCGCAGAAGCTCAAGCCTCAGATGATTACCGTGCCTCCGGGAAACCGGCACGACCTCTAGAGGGTATTCCTTTTACTGTCAAAGACAGCTACAAGGTCAAAGGCATGACAGTCGCAGCTGCATCTCCTGCGTTTGCAAAGCTCGAAGCTACCTCCGACGCTGCCATTGTTGAGCTGCTTCGCAAAGCAGGGGCAGTCGTGCTTGGTAAGACCAATATGCCACCAATGGCTGATGGCGGCTGTCAGCGCGGCTTGTACGGACGGTCAGAGAGCCCATATAATCAGAAGTATATGCCCACTGCTTATGCATCTGGTTCCTCCTATGGCTGCGGTGTATCTACTGCCGCAGGTCTGGCTACCTTTGGCTTCGCCGGAGAAGCCGTCACTTCAGGTCGCTCGCCAGCATCCAACAATGCCCTGGTCGCCTATGCCCCCTCCCGCAGTGTTATTCCTCCCCGAGGATTATGGCCTTTGTACCCAACTTGCGACCAGGTCGTTCCTCACACGAGGACTATGGACGACCTGCTTCATGTTCTAAACGTTGTCGTCGCGGATGATGATGCTGCCGGCGACGCTGACTTTTGGCGCTCACAACCATATGTATCACTCCCCAGGGTTAGTGAGATTCGACCGGCAGACTATCTTGCGTTGGCCAATCCCGACGCCCTTCGAAACAAGCGACTGGCTGTCCCTCGATGTTTCATTGGAGTTGAAGGTGCCAAGCCAGTGAACACATGCTCTGCAGGCGTCCGGGCGCTATGGGAGAGAGCGCGCGCAGACATTGAGAAGCTAGGCGCCACCGTCATTGAGACTGATTTCCCGCTCTTTGAGAACTACACCAAACAGGACTTTCCCGGCCAGAGCATGAATGTTCCCAATTTACCAGAGGAATGGCCAGCGCTCGAGCGGTGCGAGATGATTGCCTTGAGTTGGAACAGCTTCCTCCGCGGCAATGGTGATAAGGATATACCCAACTTCACATCTGGCGTCGAGCTTGACAAGATTCACCCTCACATTGCCCCAATGGATGACCCATCTCAGCACACCGAGTCCCAGAATCAGGTCCGCTACGAGGACATGGTTGCTGCAGTCAAGAGCTGGGGAGACAAGAGCCTCGCTGAACTGCCTGGGTGTCGGGAGGCGCTCCAGGCCTTGGAGACCATGCGGAAGAAGGATTTGGAGGACTGGATGGTCGAGAACAAGTATGATGCTGTGGTGTTTCCGACTAATGGCGATGTTGCGTTGGCTGATTCGGATGAAAACTACGAGTCGATGATGTCTGCACTACGTGATGGAGTCAAGTATGCAAATGGTGGCCGGTCGCTGAAGCATCTTGGGGTTCCCTGTATAACTGTGCCCATGGGGAATCTTGTTGAGGAGAAGATGCCTGTCGGACTCTCTTTCTGCGGCAGAGCGTATGACGACTCTAACCTACTGAGCTATGCCTTTGCCTATGAGGAAGCCACGAAGCGTCGGGAGATTCCGCCACTGGCGCCGTCACTGCCTTCGGACGAGATTACAGTCATCGCCTCCAGTCCTTCGTCTCCCCCTATCGCAACACCAACCCTCAAGATAGCATCGATTACGGCTGTCAGTGAGGATACCTCTCACTCAGATGTCCGTGTAGTCAAGGTAACAGGAACTTGCGGCTTGGGAAGCTCACCTGAGGCTTCACTCGGCTTGGAAGTCTTTGCCAATGGTGAGCCAACATCCCTTGTGAGTTGGACGAGAAACAACTGGGTGTGGACGGCTCGTCTCACTCGTAGGATGTCGAACTCGCCATACTCCCCGTCGCCAGCTGGCTTTCCGCCAACAACATTGACACCTTGCCCTACACCTCCTTCTTCCGTCTTCTCACGATTGTCTCAGCCTAAAACGGTCGCCAACAAGTTGGAAGAAGCAGCCGTCGTCTATCGGCGCCATGGTATGCAATTAAACATACTTCAATTACTGTTGATTTTCGAGCCTTTAATGTATCATACGTCATGTCACCTTACCTCATGCTTTTGCAATGTTGATATAAATGGTAATGAACCTTTTATGATACAAACATAGAGAAAATAGTAATCGTACTTCCACTAATCCATCATATCTGTAATAAACCGAAATGTCAGACCATTTGCAGGTTCTTCCGAGCCCATCTCGATACTACATCGGACGACTTCATAGACATGTGTTTCATATGCCCGCAGACGTTCTTCTTCTTCTCGAGTCTGAACCAGAAGTGCTTTTCCGTGAACCAAGTTGGTGCGACTTGGATCGTCCACTAACGTATTGTATCTTCCTCAAGTCTTCAAAGCTCCACCTCGAATCTTGGCTGCATAGTATTCAGCCTGGGAGTCAGAACCAAGGAGCTTCGTCAGAACGGATGGGTCGGCAAGGGTCCCGTAAAAGAAATACCAGACTGGGTATTCCTTCTGTGCAGGTCGAGGTATCTCGTCTGATCCAAGTCGATACTGAGGCAGTGTTGTATCAAGACCCAGGGTTGGGTGAAAAGAAGTTGACGAGAGATCTTTTGGTGCATTTAGATCCTGAATGAATATGGGTGTGAAACCAGGATAAGGATTCTCCCTTAGCCATCGTTCAATGACTAGCTTGTCTATCCCGTTGATCTTGGAGAAGGAACTGGGTTGCCCGGATAGGTCGGTAGCTGCAAGAACTTGAGTCGAGTCTGCAGATGATTTACCAGCTGCTTGAATGACGGCTTGGACACTATGCAAGGGCCCTTCAAGTTTGACCAAGAAGGTCGAGGCTCGAAGCCTTCGCTTCTCCTTCATATTCATCTCCTGGCGTTGGTTGATCGCATCTCGCGAGGTACGAATGCATGAGTGTTCATAAGATTCATGGCCGTGTCCCTCAGCCTCCATACGATCTCACAAGGCAGTCCAGTGATCTTCAGAAACAGTGAAACGCAAGGGGTCGTTTCGGTGCTCCGTGATCTTTGTCTCCGCCATTGCAGTTGAGTAGCCAAATAGCTTTTGCCAACGAGCGATAGCCGATTCAGGGATGTCATCATCGTCCTGAGATACCAATGCAGCTTGGGCCATGGCTTCGAGCTCGTCAAGGAGGTCCATGGTTGTTCAGTGACAAAGGACACGGTTTTGTCTTTGTGAAGTGATTAGTGGAGTGGAGTTGAATGTTCTGTCGTAGCCGAACCTGGGCATGAAAAGTCCTTGCTTTATAGGAAATCACTATTTAAGGATGATGCATAGAGTTTGTTGCATATAAACTCTTTTTGAGCGAACCTGGCGTGCTTTTGTATATACTTTTGTAACAGGCATAAGTAATTTTCACTTGCTACACAACTACTCGCTACAAGGTTAAACTTTAGGCTTCTGGCACAGGTGATGGGGACACAAGTATGACTCATGCTTGATTCACTTCAGACACGTTCTGGCCGTGGACCATTTGCTTCGAGACATCAGCGCTTCTGATAAGTGAAAATTAGCTCAAAGCTCCAATCAATGACAATCATGCCAACTGCTTTTCCAATGAATCTAGCTTGCGGCCGACGCATCTGGAACACTTGTATCTCTCTGCCTAACAGAAATCAGAGGTATCTATATCACTCCCCCCCTGACTCAGAAGAGCTATCTCTAACAAAGCTTGTCCTGCTGAACACAACCCTCCATCGCGGACCGCTGCATAGATTCTGACTCTCAGCGCGCCAGACTTTAAATGATAGTGTGATTTTCTTATCCTTGGAATAAGTCTCGACAGAAGACTCCATTTCCTCCTCAATGTTGTTCAGCATATACTGAACGATCATTTGCTGATAGCCCAGTTGCTCCGCAGAGAGAAATAGGTCCTTCCATAGATTGTAGACTTCTGGTCTCGACATGTCTAGAAGACTTGCCTTGAAGGTCCACTCACTATCCTCCTTATGCCAAAAGCAGATGAATAGGGTATTTGTCTCGAGCACAAAAGCACCCCAATTTTGGTATGAGCCATGGGGTCCGAAGAACGCGCGGTCTTCCGCATCCCAGAACTTTACAGGTGTCTCAACCGCGTATATTATCGATATGTCCGGCGGCAGCTCTATCGAAACCAACGTGAAGCGACTGTATGAGATAAGGTCCGAGCCTCTAGCCACAGATAATGGTGATCGTACGGTCAGACTAGGCATCGTGGTGAGAAGGGTAACTGTATAAAATGCACTTTCGCCCCAGGAAGCAGTCTCAAGGTGGAAAGAATAGTCACTTTCACCGCGGCTATGAGCTCTTACAAATGTGTTGGGCCCCACCTTACGCATGGGTATTGTCAAAAAGTCTCCTTCGAAACCAGGAGCCATGCAATCCAGCTTCAGCACGTATCTGTAACCCTGATCTGAGTAGTCCAAAACGCACACTCGGGCCATTAGTCTGAGACCCTTATTTGAAACGCTGATTTCGCCCTCGTCCATGAGGGAATCAGTCACAGAGTACATTTCCGAGCAAGAAGCGAAATAGTTCACCGACTCAGCTAAAAAGCCGCAGTATTCTTCTTCCAGCACATCTGATGAAACTGGTGGCGTCCAGGCTAAAAGGCTCAGATCGTACGTCGATCTAATGATCTCTTCTTGGAGGCGCCGAAATGCAGTCTTGCCTTCGCCGTAGAGCATCGGCATGTGGATGTTGCATATTCCAAGCAAGCAGTATGCCATATCTTCCACCCGAGTCGTCTTTCGACCCGCAGCCCAAGAGAGTCGTTTTGCGATGCATGCGGATGAAATTGGAGCGTTGTGACGAAGTATATCAGGGTCGATTGGAGTGATAACTGTAAGTTGGCTCATGAGGCTGTTCTTGCTACCAATGCAATCCCATGAATTGTTGAAAAAGGTCATGAATTTTGGCGCTATCAGCTCCTGCAATGTCCAGCCGCGACTGAACCATCGGCAGTCTCCCAGTGTCGACCCCTCGAACTTGTCCACGAGGTACACATAGCAGACGCTTGCCTCCTGGTACCATAGAAACATCGAGTTGATGGCTTCAGTCAATTCGGCACTGCTGGATTTGTCGATGCAGCAGGTGTCAATCCATACATAGTCGAGCCCATCGCCGAGTGCTAGTTCACAGGTCTTGCGAATCTTTTCGTATCCTGTTTTTAACTTGGACGATTCATGATTACAATCTTGGTACGTGACCTCTTGGTGACTTTCCCAGGTATGTGAAAGAATGGCATATCTCGGTTTGTCGCCGTAAAATTCCACAAAAGAAATACATTGCGTCTCAACAAGTATTCGCGCTTCAATGAGCCTCATCTCGTAAGTGAATGCGGGAATGCGAGCGAGAGGGGAACGGATTTGCGGGAATATACTCACAGCACGTCTAGTTGTAAGACGATACCCCGACTTCTGAGCCGCTGGCAGTCGCTTATTGGTGGCGTTACCAGACCCCAGTTTTACTTGCTCACGCCTTATGTCAGCCTATACTTGCATCTACTGGCTGTTGATTATCTCGTTCCCTTTTTGTGCGGAATGCCTAACCCTTCATATGAAATAATATAAAAGTATCTTGCACTTTAGCAGTATTTGAACTAGTAATGGTAACTAAGTAAGGGAGGTATACTGTTTACTTTATTCTACAATCCTCTACTAGTTCCTACCAGGGGATCACAGTACCATCATGATTCCGGAACGATCCAGTCAACTCCTTATGGTCAAGACTAAATGTGGTCTTGACCATGTTGGCTACACTCGTTTCAACCGATATGCCTCCGAGAGCCTCCATATCCATCCCGCTGTCGGCCGTGAGGTCTGTTTCCACCAGGCCAGGGTGAAAAACAAAGGTCGTCAACCAAGGTTCCTCAAAGGACAGCAAGCGGATGAACCAGTTGAGACAAGCCTTGCTGGCACCATAGGGGCTTGAAGACTTGGGAAACTGGCTGAATAGCTCCTGCGAGCCAATAGAGCCGATAATGGTAGAGACGGCAATAAACTTGGGGCTACCAGTCTCGCTTGCTTTCAGAAGAGGCGCAGTGGCCTGGGCGAGCTTCAAGGGCCCAATTGCGTTCACAGTGAGGTGCTTGAGAGTGTTGGAGGCTGATGTGTCAAGCACGCCGGCGCCTCCCTCAGCGATACCAGCATTGGCAATGACGATGTCCAGAGAGTTGATGCCCTCCTTGCGAATGTGAGCGACTGCGTCATCGCTGTCTGTATCAACTGCAGAGCCTAGCTTCACGATGACAAGCTTGGTGTCAGGGCCTTTTGGCAAGTCAAGGAGGGCCTTGGAACTTGGGTGCAGGGGATCGCGGACAGCGGCGATAACGGTCGTAGAGGGCTTTTGTAAGATGCGTTGCACGAATCCTTTACCGATACCGCGGTTGGCTCCTGTAATGAGGTACTTTGAAGGGGCACTCATTTTGAGAATTAAGTATTAAATGCAAGTAATGTAAATAATAAAGCTGATGAAGTTAAGCCAATGCTATACAAAGCAACGAGCCTTTTATTATGTCCAAATACAACGAAGATGCCCTTGAGCTGGTTTAATTATTATAAATCAAAGATTACCATTTACCGAAATCTAATCAAGCCGACCCCCGATCTGTTACTGATGCGGCTCATGCACGTATTCCCGAATTACAAAAGTGGATCCTTTAGTGGTTTCGATTTCTCAACATCTGTGACTAATTAGGCGTACTACTCCAGTGCTCCAAGGTCTAATCATGCCGACTCACAGTCTGTTACTAATGTAACATATGTATCATTCCCGAAATACAAGGCTAGGTCAAAGCTTGCAACGCGCTCGCTACCAAGCGCCAAGCACACGGCATTAACTCCTATTAGCAATGCTTTTGAGGGACTGGCTTCCAAACTCGGACCTGCCGGCTCAAGGTTCTTTTATTACTAAATCGGAGACGTTAGCATATGACAATACATACGCGTTTATCAATAGGGACGTGGAGTGGAACGAAGAACTATTTTCATACACAAAATCGTATACGTGTTCGGACAATGAAAGCAGTTACTGTTGTACAGAGTGTAACTTTTGCTTGATGTCTAACTCGCATCTATCTTGGACACATATTGCATGATATTATCTGATCAATGAAGTTCTGGATAGAGAATAACTATTACGGAATGCCACCAGAAGTCTCTAACATAGCCAAAGGTGAAATGAATATTCAGAGCCATGCAATATCTATTATCTAGGTTTTACGGTTCCAACCCCCCAAGGAGTACCCTCACTTTATAGTCTGGTCACTTAGTCCAACTTCCAAGATTCAAGCCCCGTGACGTTGTAAGATGTCAAGTCAAAAGTACGAGCCAGTTTTGAGCCTCCTCGGCCCAACTCTTCACTAGAAATGTTCAGAAGCAGAGCTGAGGTGGAAGATTCAAGTCGTCCGGGAAACTCCTTGGCAAGCTTCTTAGATATCTCCTGAGGCGTGAAGAAGTTCTTACCTTTAGACTGGATCTTTTGTTGAAAGAATTTGAGATATCGGCGTGAGTATTCCAAGTCGAGCTTGGTGTTAAGGGAGTCAAGAGTTGTAGTATGGCCAGCAATAACCTTGTTCGGTTTCAGATATTCGATAAAGTCCAAAGTAGAAAGCCAGGCATCAGTCAAAGCTGGGGAGAGCTGGTCTGCCAGCCACAGGTGCAATGTGTGGCTGTAGACAGAGTCCCCTGCTATCAGCGTAGAAATGGATGGGATCCAGAAAAGGGTCTCATCGACTGTGTCTCCTGCAAGAGGACTGAGTAGATAAATAGGTGACGAGTAGTCGCCAGAAGAGTGAAGAACGTAAAGTCGTA
>NC_030990.1:106100-139096 GCF_000149955.1 Fusarium oxysporum f. sp. lycopersici 4287
GGTGCGGAGTTCGGATGGCAAGAGACACATGTAGCACTAGCCGCCATAAGAGACGACAAAAGGATATTCCTGAGCATCTTGAGGGTGTTGCCAGGTGTCAGGGCAGTATGGATGTATGTTACGAGCTCGAATTGGCGCTGCTCCAAATTCGTAAGGCATGGCATGAGAACCATGAATTATTATATGGCTGCTACATTCTCACATTGGCTTTAATCTAGGTTGAAATTGTAAATCTCTTCGCTGCTTAAACTGAACGAGCTGTTCGACCCACAAACGAGCACACTAACAAGAGGTGAAGGGGTAAGCACCAATTACTGAAGTCAGCACAGTACTCACATCTCTGAGTTAGTGCCTCCTGGTGAATTTACTCTTTATTGGTGCAATAACTGCACTGCAGTCTCTATTCCCACTCAGCTTTGTGCCAAAGATGGGCATACTGCCGATTACAACCAAACCCGACTACGTGTTACGTGTTGTGATTACTGATCCGAGGCCGCTTGGACCAAATCCAAAGACGGACAACGTACATCATTGCGCCGATGTGGGATGGCGTATTACCAATCTGAGTTTCCAAAGTAAATTCTGCTCATAGCAATGGATTGATATCTATTCAACATGAATGAACTTCCTTAGCCATTCGAGTTGTCTGCAGCACCAGGTTCGGTAAAACACCCTGATTCGCTATCAACCAGAAAACGTCGCACTCATCATGGCCGCACTGACCAAAGTCGCAGTTCTAGGTGTTAGTCACAAACACTATTTCCCTGTCTACTTTTAGATTGGACCGCCAACTGACATTGTAAGTATAGGCTTCCGGAAACCTTGGCCCGCCCGTGGTCCAGGCACTCCTTGCTGCAGGTTTCAAAGTCACGACTATAACCAGGCAGGAGTCAAAAGCGATATTTCCCGCCGATGTCGTCATAAAGAGGGTAGATTTGTCCTCCGAGGAATCTCTTATCGAGGCGGTAAAAGGACAAGATGCCGTTATATCCACCGTGAGCGGCGAGGCTATTGCATCGCAGAAGTTATTCATCGATGCCGCAATCACCGCTCAAGTTAAACGATTTATCCCTTCTGAGTTTGGTATCAACACACGCGAAGCAAGGAACACCAAATTTGGTCAATTCGTTGCGCCAAAGATTGCCGACGTTGATTATCTCATTGAGCTCTCCAACAAGTATGGCTGGTTCTCGTGGACTGGCATAGCTACTGGTGCTTTCTTTGACTGGGTATGATGATTAAAAGGTGCCGGTATTGTCAGTTTCTCGCAGGCTAATATTATCGCAGGGTCTTAGAAACGGCTTTTTCGGATTCGATCTCAAGAGCAAGACCTGCCAGATCTACGACTCTGGCAATGAACCATTCTCCGGTACTAATCTTGCCTTTATCGGCAAATGTGTTGCCGCTGCATTGGCCAAGCCTGAAGCCACCGCGAACAAGTTCTTGACCATAGCCTCTTTTACAATTACTCAGAATGAGGTGAAAAAGGTGATTGAAGAGGAGATAGGCTCTAGGCTCACTGTGACGATTGTCAAGACCTCAGACCTAGAGAAGATCGGGGCGGAGAAGCTTGCGAACAATGATCCCACTGCTTTTGTAGAGTATTTGAGCCAGTATGTCTTTGCGGACGGTGCTGGACAGGCCGTTACGGAGAATGCTGCTGTCACGGTGCTTGGCTTACAGGAGGAGAGTCTTAGAGAGACTGTCAGGGCGGCGCTTGCTGCCATACAGTAGACGCGTTATAACGGTTAGAAGTGCGATAGAATTAGATAGTTAAAACATTTACACCCAACTTTGCCGTTCTTCTTTTCCAGAGATATTATGCGATATGGGTTGTGTATTCAGGTGGATGCCGAATATAACCTCTGTCTGTGCGTGTTGGTTTCTCCGCAGCTATCTTTAATTCTCGATGTTTACTTGTTCTACGGGCAACATAACAAAGAACACATTATCCTCCGTACAATATAATTACCCTGTACTTATCATTTTATCTTTCTTGTCATAAAGCTGCACAATATTTAAATCACAGAGATAAGACAATTCCACGTATTATGGAGCGTTTGTAAAGGTCTCGGCCAGTAGTAACACAGCCCATCAGGCCTGCTGATAGTGACATGCTCTGTATGCATTGATGGAGGGTCTGTCGGGTCAGTAAGTGTATTAACATTAGTGGTAAGTCTCAGTAGATAACTATTCAGGCCATCCGGTTAAGTAAGCCTCGAGACTAATCTAGCATACCTACCCTATAATGAGGTTCTCGACCCTGCAATCGGCTGTTGGCGTGATCCAAGCGTAAGCTAATTGGTCGGCATTCGGAGAAATAATCCGCCCCCATCAGTAATAGCGGAGTCAATGTAAGCCCATGTCCGGTCTAAATCTTCTGCCACAACAGGAACTACCGGGCTTTGTAATCTCTCGATTCAACAACTCGCAATGTCGGTACTTCTAGTTGATTCATTCAAGATGCTCAATGAATACCGAGGTCATCCCCCTCGAGTCCTCACTTCTCAGCCCTTGGATCATCAACAGCTGTTGTACTGGGAAACTCGCATTCTTACTACACACCATTCACTAGTCAATCTCTCATCTACGCAACAGAAGAAATGTCGAAATGTCTAGTTACAGGCGGCACTGGCTTCGTTGGCCTCTACGTGATCAAGCTTCTACTCGAACGAGGCCACAGAGTCCACACCACCGTCCGTTCCCTGAAAAACAAGTCCAAGTGCAAGCCGCTCCTCGATCTTCAGGCTCAATTCCCCGGCCAGCTTCACCTATTCGAAGCTGACCTGATGAAACTCGCCTCCTTCACCGAGGCCATGAAGGGCTGCCAGGTCGTTTACCATGTCGCCTCCCCCTTTCTGCTCCCGGACCAAATCAAGGATGGCTTCAAGGACTGCGTTGAGCCAGCACTCCAAGGCACCAAGAACGTTCTAGAGTCGGTAAATGAAACAGAGTCCGTTCAACGGGTCGTCCTCACCTCCTCTGGTATATTTCCCCTTTTGTTTCGGGTCTTGATAGACTAACGTGTTCTACCCGTCAGTTTCTGCCACGTACGGAGACAACGCCGATGTCCTCAAAGCGCCGAACCAAACCCTTACAGAGTTGTGCTGGAACGAGAGCAGTAGCGTTAACCATTACCCATATGCCTACTCCAAGTTGGTGGCCGAGCGCGAGGCCTGGAAGATGCATGACCTCCAGACCCGCTGGTCTCTCGTGGTCATCAACCCCGGCCTGATCGTTGGTCCTTCCTTGACACCCGACTCTGTCTCTGGCAGTTTGCACTTGCTGGAGGCTATGTACCGTGGCGATAATCGCATGGGTGTTGCAGACCTGTCCTACCCGGTTGCCGACGTGCGGGAAGTCGCTGAAGCACACGTAAAGGCAGGCGAGGATACGAGCCTCAAGGGCCGTTTCATCGTGTCGGGCGATCGTGCAATTCCCCTGCTGGAGATGGCTGGTTTCGTTCGTCCGATTCATAAGAATCCCAAGGCACTGCCGTGCTGGAACCTACCTACTTTGATGGTTTACGCTGCTGGACCCTTTATTGGCGTCTCCAAGAAGTGGTCGTCTGCCAACCTCAGCACCCCTTTCAAGGTCGATAACAGTAGGAGTATCCGGGAGCTAGGGCTCAACTATCGTCCAGTTGAGGCAAGCTTCCAGGCCCATTATGAGTCCTGGGAGCAGGAGCAGGAGCAGAAGCAGGAGCAGAAGCAGGCGAAAGCTTGATGCTAATGTGGCTGATGGGACGGTGTCCGTTCTGTCCCAAGTATCTGGTTTCATTCTAGTAATATCATTTCAGATATAATGCTTATATCGTCTTCTTAATCATGCGTTCTTAGTTTGCAATGTGTTTCTTTGTTTCTTGTCGTCCACTTCTAACTCAACAAGAAAAAAGATCGCTTACTCAAGGAGATCTAATCAAGTTCTAGATGGCCACTTGAATCATGCTTGTCTCAATGTTTGTCTTGGCATTGTAATGCCTTGGCCATACTAAGTGTTGGCCGCCTCGATAACTAAATTTACATCCTTCTCCCCATTGCATCCCCCAATGGACCGGCAGGTAGTAGCCATTCACGAGACCTTTTGCAAAGATGGCAGCAATGTAGTAGCAGATCCGCAATCCACTGATTAGTAGCATGATTAAGCTTTCTAGTCTCGCTAGAGCCGATCAGGGTAAGCTCAAGTTAGTGGCGTGACGATGAGACTTGGAAGTCGGCATTCGAACTGTCCCGATGACTGATAGTGGAGCTTCTAGCTGAGACTCCCTCTTACTAATGCAAGGTACGTGCAAGCATCGAGCACTTCGGATACATTACATCCGCCCTTTAGTAATCTCTTTAACAATATCATAGACTGCCCGATTTTGACTTCTCCAGGTTGTCTACACAAGATGCAGGCCTTAACTCCGGCTTGTCGAAGTTTATTCTGACGTTAACACGTCGAGATTCATGGCGTACCTATGCTCAAACGGCCCTTGCTTCGGCTGTAATTCCTCATTTGCCTTAAAGCATAACTCACGGAGATTAGGCAGATGAATGGACGTGGCATCCCAGTAAGTGCCAGAAGATGAGATGCTAAGATGTTCGATTCTAAAACCGATATATAAGAGAGAAAAGTCTTGTCTGCTCTAATGCTGTACCCTCATCCACTCTAAGACTCTCACAATCACAGTCACGTCTCAACACGATTCCTACCAATTTCACCTCACTTCATTCGTTTCATCATGGTTCCCACGTGGCTGAAGAATATCATCATTCCTGGAGCCCTGCTACAGAGTGCTTTTGCCCTCGATCTCCCCAAGTACCGCGGCTTGAAGACAGCTCAGCATGGCAGCGTTCTCGAGGTCACTCTCCACAACCCAGACTCAGCTATCAACCTCTGGGGTGTCGACTTCCAGGATGGCATGACCGATCTCGTTGGAAGACTTCATAATGATAACGAGACCAAGGTTGTCATCTTCAAGAGCGATGTTCCCAAGTTTTTTTGTGCCCACTTGGACCTTCTGATGCCTGGCGTTGGTAAGCACTAAAGCTTCCATTCATCCACTTGTGACAGGACTCTTTGCTAATGTTGAACCACAGCAACCGTTGGGCCAAAGTTTGCCAGGCTCATGTATGATATCTCCGATCTGCCCCAGGTGACCATCGGCGCCGTTGAAGGTCGCGCTCGTGGCGGCGGTAACGAGTTTCTGCTGGCCCTCGACATGCGTTTCGCCTCTGAACCCGAGTCATTCTTTGGTCAGATCGAGGTCGGCACCGGTCTCATCCCCGGCGGTGGCGGTAGTCAACATCTCCCTCGACTTATCGGCTGCGGTCTCGCGCTGGAGTATCTCCTCAGCGGAAACGATATCAACGCCAAGGATGCAGCGCGACTCGGTTGGATCAACAAGTCTTTTCGCTCGTCCAAGGAGATGTATAAGTATATCGACGGTCTCACCTCGCGCCTGCGTCTGTTTCCTCTGCCGGCCATGGCTGCCATCAAGAAGACGGTCAACGCTCGGTCGCGCCCTACTTTGCAGGATCTGCTGACAGACGCTGCCTCTTTTACCGCTCGTTTGAGTGACCCGGCTGTCCCAGCGTTGATCGGCAGAGCCTTGGAGGTCACCAACAATCTCACTCTTGGTGACGCTGAGCTCAACCTCGACCGAGATCTTCCCCTTGTGTATCAGTAGAGTCACGCCAGCATGATAAACGAACAGCGCAGTACCTCAGTCTATAGGCTGTTTCGTTTCGCTGTTTGGCAGGAGGTCTCGCGATATGGTATCGTATTGCAGTTGGTTCTCTTGTTGGCTGAGAGCTTATAATCATCACACAGAACTTGGTTCTTTCGTAGGCAGCCCATTGGAATACGGAATATGGAGCTAGCGAGAGAGTATAATTCTAGGTGATTAACGCCGATGCCATCCCGATTAGATATTACATGTAATTTCCCTTCTTGTACTCTTATCCTTTTACATAGTTATTTACACATTATATGGAAACAGAGCTGCGTTTGTTATATAGACTTTAAATTTCACATTCCCTCCATCTCCGAATCTCTTACAGGAATATCTATATCATAGTCGCAACGAACTCGCACGATACTGTGCTACTAGAAGTGCTCTTACAAGACCCTGTCCTTTTATACGCAACGCTTTTACCAGCTTGACCATGGATATCTATGGTTGTATAGCCAATGCATGGGACCTTGGGGGTGTAGAAGCACTGTCACATAGCAGTGGCAGGCATGACGAATCATATCAAGTTTAGTGTGGCTAGAGTGCCCAAGCCCGTGACTTTTAGTAACTCGGGATGATTATCCAATGTCGGCAACAGAATGCCCCGATAGCCCCACGGCTTGTTACTGATTGTGCCGATGGGATACACCACTTTTACTGACAAAAGACCTTCCTATTCGTATCCCTCAGACATAATAGAGCCCTTTTCCAACTCATGAGAGAAACTGAGCATTTATATCTTACCAGTGTGTCAAATTATAGGCAAAAGACACAACGGATACCATCGTGAAACCTACCATCCGAAATCCAGAATCCGAACATCCTCTACGACTTTGGCGCTATGTCTCCCCAGTTAATTGTTGTAAGTACTTCACGGTTTTGGCATACTCATCTCCCGAAAGCTGATTCGTGATCTTTTTGCAATAGATCACTGGCGTCTCAGGTCATGTGGGCTTCCGTGTCCTAGTTGAAGCTCTCAGCAGAGGGTACAAGTCCCGAGCAGTGATTCGCAATGCATCACAGGCGGATCAAATTCAGGCCGCCGATTCCGTGAAGCCATACTTGAACCAGGTTGAGTTCGCAGTAGTCCCGGACCTGCTTGTTCCAGGTGCCTTTGATGGCGTACTTGATGGGGCTGATGGTGTAGTCCACGTTGCCTCTCCACTTCCGTCAGCAGTAAGTTCTCTTCCTTTCCTTGCTGGCGACAAGACTACCTGCTACAATTGCTAATCTAAATACTCTCCATCAAAGAGCCAGGAATTCAAGCGCGACCTGATCGAACCAGCCGTTAGCGCAACCTTGGGCATTCTCAAGGCGGCAAAGAAGGCCGCAACAATCAAGAGAGTTGTAATCACCTCTTCGATAGCTTCTCTTATAACCTGGGACTACCTGGTATCATCTGATACCACGAAAGTGTTCACTGGTAAGTGGAAAGAATAAACTCCCAAATATAATTACCACAGCTTCTTAACACGATTTCATCTTTGTAGTCCGAGACGCTTACGCCCCTACCAATCTTGACGGTCCCTTTGCAAACGCCATGGACGCCTACGGTGTCTCCAAGGCAGCAGCCCTTGCCGCCACGGAGCGCTTCAAGCAGGAAGAGAAGCCGCACTTTGAAGTTGTCAACATTCTACCCAGCATGGTGACCGGAAAGAACGAGCTGAACCGGACGCCTGAGGATGTCGGTAAAGGCAGCAACGGCACCACCCTCGCCGTTCTGCTAAACAACAAGAGCGAAACCCCGAGCCTCGGTGTGTCAGTCCACGTGAATGACGTGGCCAGAGCACATATCGACGCGCTGAGCCCGGTAATCCAGGGTAATTGCAACTACCTCTGCTCCTCGGGCGGAGTCGGGGGCACCAAGTGGGAAGACGCTAAAGATATCGTCAGACGGAACTTCCCCAGGGCTGTGGCTGCTGGCATCTTCCCCCTTGAGGGAAGCCAACCTTCGCGGCCTATTCGCCTAGACTCGTCTGATACGGAAGAGGCCTTCGGGTGGAAGTTCGCAAGCTTTGAAGAGCAGGTGAAGAGCGTTGCGGCGCATTATCTGGAACTTTTGGCGGCGAAGTAGGGTATGCCCATCGGCCAGGACGGTCAACAGCTAGAAAGAGGCCTAGTCTGCTTACTAGATTCCGGGTAATTTAGACATCAATATTTGAATTTTTACAGTGTTCACAGTATATGCTGACAACAACGTGTTCTTTGGTGAAGGTCTAGTAAAGTTCAGTCTGTGGCAATGTCCCCCTCCGCCTCCCCCTTTGTCGACTAACTTCATATCGATATGATGGCCAGGCATGTTAACTGCCGTTCGCTTGAGCGCGCCCGATTGGATTTGTCAGATCGCATCGGACTTATCGGATCCACTATGTGGCGAGTTTTTGAGCTGGCCTGACCGCATCCAGTCTAGCTAAAGCTTAAATCCGAAACTTTAGGAATCTGTCCAATTTCAAAGCATTCGACTCAGCTCACTCACGTCGAGCTATAATGCTATCTCCTTTTCTCAAATCCATTGTCCTTCGCTCGCCAAGTTGGAGATCGACTTAGTCACTAATCTTAGCCACAAAAAACAATGCAGCAACGCCACATGCAAGAGGACACGTCGGTCAACGACGATCAGCTTGCGGTATGTCTAGCCTCCTCGTGGCATGGCCATGCATGATGGAGAGCCCTCAGACTAACAGAGCTGCTGCAGAATCGGCGAGCACGTGGAAGACGGGCTCAGCGGGAGTTCCGCCAGAGACAGATCGACGCCATCAACGAGCTTCAGGCTAGCAAAGAGTCCCTGCAGGCCGCCATCGCCTCGATAGCGCGTGCTGCGGCTCGGCAGGACAGCGCTGGAATGACTGAAGCAGTACGCGACGCGTGTCAAGTCGCTGGGATCGAAATACCCCGAGAGTCAGGCTTGTCCCTTGCAGGTCCGCCGAGTTTCTGTGTTCATAATGAGCCACCGGCGCAGGAATCATTAGACGTAGCTGGCGTGACAACGGTTTCATGGGAACAGGAGCCTCACACTCAAAGCCAGTCTCCTCCCATGTTGCGGACAGCTCCCTATACACGCGGATTAGTCGTTGAGAAATCCCATCATCAATCGGGAAGAATGTCGCCAACACTCGGATACGGCCTCTGGTTCGGCCCTGAGGCCTCAATCTCAATCGAGTATCCGCCTATGGACATCGTTCCATATCTCCAAGACGGCTCTTCCCTGGCCATCACTGTGTTCTGGACCAGCCTCTCCTGGGGCTTCCATATCCTCGGCGCCGCGCTCGCGGGGAATGCTAAGGCAGTGGCTACAGCCCAAAGCATATTTAGTGCTATCATATCCACCAGTCCTGGACGAGATGTCTTAAACGGCATCCATGCTCGCCTGATATATCGCAAGACGGGGACGATTGATCGGGGCCATCCTGGCAACAAGCCAGAGCAGGCCCCAGGGATATTGGCAGCTATGGCTAGGCTATGCGAAGATAATGGAACCCCATTAGAGACTTTTCTAACACCTATTGCGATGGAGGATTTGCTGAGAAACAGGCTGGGTCCTGCTTATGATGTGATAGATCGGACTGTGCGCGGGTATGGCTCGCCAGAGGAAATATGCCGCCTTCGTGGGCTGGTTCAGATGATGACTATTAGTAGTATATGTCTTGGGGACGGGCCACGGTGGTCAACTGACAAGGCAGAGGACGTGATTACGTATTGGGCTCATGGCGCTGGTCTACATTCCTGCTAAGTCGATTCAATCCCTTCACCCGTTAAAGGTTAGCGTTATGCTGTTATTAGCACTGTAAGCCTTTGATTTACTCCAGTCTCAAGAAGACGTCAACTCGAGATTTCTTAAATAAGAGGCCATTAAGTGACAGCGGCTGCGAAGCTAGTACGTGATATCTTTACGTTTGGCTGGGGAGGACGAGTATGAGGTGTAATCACCTTCTAACTAAAAAGTTTTTATCGTTATAAAGGCCTTTTGGTTACTTACATATTATCTTAGCTTGCGACCAGTGCCCTAGAGTCATATAGTCCACCAGTACCGACAGAGATCTGTTCCACGACAAAGATTAGTTAAGAGCTAATAATTAGAAGTCGGTGCAGATTTTCGGCCGGGCTTCCATATCTAAGCTATCACACTAACTTTATCCTAGTTAGTTATAAAATAATCCTACAGCAGGTTATTACATAAAGCTAACATTATCTACTATTAGCTAATGTTTAGGTATATAATTACTTAATGTCTTGGTGTGGGAAGTTATCTACAATATTTGTTATTTAAAAGTTACATAACTTATATGATTTAATTACTGAAGTAAAACTCTTTTAACCAATTGCGTATTTTGCAAGTTGTTTAATTTTCTCTTCTTCTTTCTTCCTCTTTAAATTCTCCGAGCCGTTATAGAGAAGATTGTTTGCTCATTTAGAGAGAAAAAGGCCCAAGTCCTAGCTTTTTCCTAATACGTGCGGTAGAAAGCTCACACCACATAGTCAGAATTGTCGTAGTTGACGCTTTGACAAGAGGAGAAAGGCCTATGTAGATCCCCTTGCGGCACATCACCCGCATAAATCGCAGTTCCATTGAGAATGCGGGGAAGGACAGTCTCAAAACCGGGGTAACAGAACCGGCCATTTACAGGTTACGCCAAAGTAGATCAAGGGTCGAATACGAGATTAACTACGGAATTTCAGTAGCCTCTGCAGATACCCTTTCTCTCCTTTTAAAAATCCGATTGGCTATGGCGTAGATAATGATCTACATCTTAATATCAGTTAGCTGAACATTATGGCGAAGGTCTACTTGAGCTGCTAAGCTTCCTCGGCTGACATAGAAGCCATACGAATTCTTTTACACTGTCTATATATAGCTCTGGCACTTCTACGTTCATAAGACAAACATCATGAGTTTCCAATTGCTTCAAAACTTCTTATATTTGTCTTTGTTCTCGAACTAGCAATGCATATACGCCTTCTTTCCCAACTCGGCACGGTCGTTTGCCTGGGAACAGCCTCTGTAGGAGCGCTTTCTTTAAAGCACGACAAAAGAGGTAATAGCTCTGAGGCCTGTAACCGTCTCAAGGCATCGGTTGGCTAACCATGTCTCAGCCACAAGCCCAGCTTCTCTCAAAATTGGAAGTCCTGTTCTAACCTCCAAGTGGCTTGAAGGCAGTGACTATGAGCAAATCGTTGAGTTTTTTATCACCAATTCAGATGGAAAGAACCCTTTGACCTGGACAGATCAGCTGCACGTCATCGTTGAGTCGTCTTCGTTAGAGACTACCACTCCCGGCACCCTGCTTCGCTTGGGACCAAAGCAAAGCGCTGTTGTCCAGGTCGGTGTTAAAAACAAGGCGGGAGTAAAAGCCGGAACACGATGTGATGCAACGGCTGTTGTGACCTGGGGCCCTAAACAGGACCCTAAGAAGTCGAGCAAGGCCTTTTCTGGCCAATGTGGTATTGGCGATTACGAGGCTTCGGAGAGTAGCCTCGAGCATCACTGGAACCCAGATTGGTTCCACGAGATCAAATACGGTATTTTTATCCATTGGGGGCTTTATTCCGTCCCGGCCTTTGGAAATCGACCGGGGCCGAAACAAGATTATGCTGAGTGGTATGTAAGATCTTATGACATATCACCGATTTCCGCTGATTCACTATGATTAGGTATGGTTATCGCATGACTCAGCCAGACTTTCCGTCCCAAACCTACCAACACCATCGTGATACATACGGCGAAAACTTCAATTACGACGACTTCGTGTCTAATTTCACCGGCGCCAACTTTGATGCTGAGGATTGGATGAATTTGGTTGCTGATGCGGGAGCGCAGTATGTCGTACCTGTTACAAGTGAGTCATTCCATGGAGATGAACACACAGAGTAATGACATTAGCTGTCAAGAACACCATGACGGGTGGGCGCTATTCGACTTCCCCGAGTCTGTCAGCAAGCGCTCAACTGTTCACTACGGCCCGAAGCGAGACTTTGTCAAAGAGCTTCTTGACGTTGCTAAAGCCAAACACCCAGAGATCCGCCGGGGTGAGTATAATATGTGCGCTCCTATTGACAAGATTTATTTGCTGATACATCTTAGGCACTTACTTCAGCATGCCGGAATGGTTCAATCCAGCTTATGTTAAATATGCCTGGGACCAACACTACAAAGAAATTTACTGGGGCCGTCCCCCAACCAATCCTTATACTAACAAAAGCATCGAATACACTGGCTACGTCGAAGTCGATGACTTTATCAACGACATTCAAAACCCACAGATAGAGGCCCTGTTCTACGATTATGACATCGAGATGCTATGGTGCGACATCGGGGGTCCGAACAAGGCTCCAGATGTCCTTGCGCCCTGGCTCAACTGGGCTCGTGATCAGGGCAGGCAAGTCACTTTCAATGATCGCTGCGGAGCTGCTGGAGATTACAGCACCCCGGAGTAAGTTCATCACTGATCCATTGAATGTCATGAATCAAGCTGACGTTTTTCAAGGTACTCTGGCATCTCCTTCAACCCAAAGAAATTCGAGAGCAACCGTGGCCTCGATCCTTTCTCGTTTGGATACAACTACTTGACAACAGATGATGAATACCTCTCAGGTGAGGAAATCGTCAAAACTTTGGTGGACAATGTTGTCAACAACGGAAACTTTCTACTCAATATGGGCCCCAAGGGTGATGGAACCATTCCGAAGCAGCAGCAGCTCAATCTTTTAGACGCCGGTGAATGGATCAAGGACCACGGTGAGGGAATCTTTGGCACTAGATACTGGCCAACTGCTCAAACGTCAGGGTCTCTCCGTTTTGCCATGAAGCCAGATGCATTTTACATCCACCATGTTGGTCAGCCATCTTCCCCACTGGTCATCAACGAGCCTGTGCCTTGGGTCGAGGGCGATGAAGTGACTGCTGTGGGTGGTAGTGCTCATGGCACAGTGCTTCAGGTCGCCAGAAACGATGGGTCGTTCTCGGTACAGTTGCCCGACAACGTCGTCCAAGGAGACAAGTACATCTGGACAATCAAGATTGCATATAGTACTGGGAAATAAGTATAGAGGGTAAAGACTCCTATACAAAGAAGTCAAATTCAACATTTAACTTCACAGCATCTACATACTTAGCATTAGTCTAAATTCAACAGGCATACAGTCTATTTACTTAAATAACTACGCTTGCTACGTCTTTTATAATATGTGATAGTGAGATCCCTTGCTTAGCTAGAGTAACAGACCCTGTCTTGGCTTCTGGGAATACTCTTGACTATAACTGTGACCAGGCAGGAGCCAAAAATGACGTTTCCAGAAGATGTTGTCGTAGAGAGGGTAGATCTGTCCTCCAACAGGACTCTTGTCGAGGCGGTGAAGGGACAAGATGCCATTGTCTCTCCCGTTAGTGACGAGGCTTTTGCAGCACAGAAGCTGTCCATTGACGCCGCAATTTCCGCTCAGGCCAAGTGCTTCATTCCTTCTGAGATTGATGTCGACACCCGCGAAGCATGGGGCAATCTTGCCTTTATCGGCAAATGCGTTGCCCCTTCGCTGACCAAGAGAAAGTTGCGAATACTCACCGCAGCGCTTTTGTATAGTACCTGAATTAAGATGTCTTTACTGATGGTGCTGGCAGGTCATTACGGAAAATGCTGTCGTCAAATTGCTTGGCTGCCCCACTGTAGATGTGGCACAATAATCAATATTGTGATAGAACGATTGTCAACACAGCTACACCCAACTTTCCCCGTTTTCCATTCGAGACATGCGATTCGATAGTCCTTGTGAAAACAAAGAAGGGAATTCATCAATACGTAGTCATTGAGTGACAGGGCTGCAAAGCTCGTGCGTGATCTTTGTTACGAGCGGGGGAGGGGTAGTACGAGGTGCAATTATCCGTCGGGTAGGTTGTTGCTCCCCCGCTTAGAACCATGAACGAAATAACCCAATTGGACGGGTTAACTACCAGTCTTGGGAGTCTTACCCCAGATACAGTTCCCTGTCCAAGCTTCTCTGTTCGTCTCTGTTCCCCATGGGGTAGCTTAGTTCAAGATCTACATGCGAAGTGGATATAAATAATTCAAGCTCCTCCATACTGCAGCTCTTCCCCATCAACACAGTCAGCTCTCTGGCTCTGTATCTTATTGCCGTTCCAAGACACTTTACAACTTGAACCAGAATCCCAATTGTTAAAATGGGTGTTCGAACATTTTTCAAGAAGAGGTCACTCAAAGTCTCCGACGACAGGGTGACCAAAGCCGCAGACCTTAGCTTACGCGAGTCGATCTGGCCCATTGCACTTGTCACAGTCTTGTTCTTCCTCTGGGGCTTCAGCTATGGCCTCTTGGATACCCTGAATAAGCATTTCCAGGTGACTTTGAATATTGATCGAGCAAGGTCTGCTGGACTGCAAGCTGCCTACTTTGGGTTCGTCTCATTCACTGACCTCTGCCTTGCTATATCTAACCGTTGTGCTCCGATAGTGCCTACCCGCTTGCTTCTCTCGGCCATGCCGCATGGATCCTACGACACTACTCCTACAAGGCCGTTTTTATCTGGGGACTCAGTCTCTATGCTATCGGCGCCTTGATTGCAATTCCCTGTATCAAAGCAAAGTCCTTTGGAGGTTTCTGTGCCGCCATTTTCATCATCGGCAATGGTCTTGGGTCTCTTGAGACAGCTGCCAACCCTTTTATCACTGGTAAGCCTTTGCAGTGACTCTCCCGCCGCCTCGGTACCTAACCCGAAGTAGTCTGCGGCCCTCCCAAATATGCCGAAATGCGAATCAATCTGTCACAAGCCTTCAACGGTATTGGCTCAGTCGTTGCACCCGTATTGGGCTCTTATGTCTTCTTCAACTTTGACGATGAAAAAGCATTGGCAAACGTGCAGTGGGTGTATCTTTCCATCGCTGTATTCGTCTTGTTGCTCGCCACCTTGTTCCTCTTCTCAAACATCCCTGAAATTACTGATGCTGGTACGTTTCAATGCCTCTGGGGAACTTCGAGATCTTGAAGTCTGACACCAGTTTCTCGAATTCAGATATGGCTCATCAGGCCGAATCCTCCAACTCAGATACTCACGACAAGCCACTACGCAAGCAATACCGACTATTCCACGCCTCTTTCGCACAGTTCTGCTACTGCGGAGCTCAAGTGGCTATTGCAAGCATGTTCATCAACTATGCAACCGAAACAAGAAAGAACACCAGCGATTCCACTGGCTCCAAACTCTTTGCGGGTGCACAGGCTGCATTTGCTGTCGGTCGTTTCTTCGGCGTGTTCCTCATGAAGTATTTCAAGCCTCGCCACATCTTCCTCGCGTTCTTGAGCATGTGTGTGATTTTCATCTGCCCTGCAATTACAGAGAGAGGCGATACAGGAATTGCCATGCTTTACGTGGTGTTGTTCTTTGAATCCATCTGTTTCCCAACAATTGTCGCTCTTGGCATGAGAGGTCTCGGCCGACACACGAAGCGCGGTAGCGGCTTTATCATCGGTGGAGTCATTGGTGGTGCTTGTGTTCCCCCTCTTACTGGCGTGGCAGCAGACAGACATGGCACAGGAATGGCCATGGTTGTTCCTTTGGCATTCTTTGTGGCAGCTTGGAGCTTTCCGTTCTGCGTCAATATTCTCCCTAGCTACAAGAAGGGTATTGATGCTTTTGAGAACACTGATAACGAGCCATCTAGTATCGCCGAGTGGGGAGAGAAGGGCAGCCAAGATGAGCAACGCCATGAGACAGTGGTTGGGGAGGTCAAGGCCTGATGGATCTCAGTACTTTTTGGTGGGCTTTTTGTCCATGGTGCAGTGACCTTATTCTATTCTACGTATTTCTGAGACAATCTACTGATATTTATTATACCACTTGGATCGACCTTAGGGTCTAACAATAAAATCAAGTGGTTACAACTTCTAGGCTCTGTTCGCGTGCACTTCAGTGATTTGTTTTGGCTCTGTTGCACTTTCTATGTTCACACTAGACTTCAAACCTCATCTGCTGGTATACAATGATTGAACTATGGCTCTTACCATCTTGAAACCCAGTGTGATCAAGACTTCATAGTAGCATAAATGCCAGACCATAGCGTGAACGTCCCAATTGCAATTACTTTGCATTCAGACATGTAGCAAAACGCCTGTTTTGCAATTTCACGATTGACGATATCTTGCATTAGACAATAGATAATAACTACAGTGCCAGGCCAGTTGCTCCTTCGTTCCATCTATACAAAGATAAGGCTCGGCGGCGAGCTTTACTCTCCTCCAAGTTAGATGTCGCTGGACTCCTCACACTGTAGAGCGTCGATCTAAGCACTTTGCGGAAGCGCTTCTACGCATAGGAATTAGCATTGGGCAGGCCACTTTGGTAGATGGCATCATGGGGAACATACCTGGAACTCTGTGCTCAAGGTGACAACGCAAACCTCATGTGCCCGTATGATAATTTCACAAGCCTTTTCGACAGACTCATTCAATCCAAGTTGAGGCATTCGATCTGCAAAAAGCAACAAGATAAAACTGCCGTGCAAAAGATAGATACCGAACAGGTATGGCATGAAAGAAAGCTCTGGGTCGCATGCTAGAATTCGTGACATAGCGTCGGACGCAGCTATTGCATGAGATGCACACTTCATAAAGCCGACGGATGGTATCCAGCCATCTTTATTATCCAACATCGAAACGGCGTCCCACTTCCCATGGAGAAGGACATGAAGAACATGCAATATGAATGTACTGTATGCAGTGACAAGCTGAGCTTGCGCATGTCGACGGTGCGATGAGGCGTGGCTGGCGGGATTCGACGTTCTGGAATGGTCTCCGTGGCTCTGTTGCGGTGATACCGCGCATTGAGGCGTGCGCACTTGACTGGCTGGTATAGCTGAGGCATCAAGCGCATCGACCTGGTATGCGCTAGCCAGGTCGGTTATGCTCTGTGCACACTGCACCATGACTTGTTCTATCATTGCCGTAGCCGGGTCATCTTCTTCCTCCTGTCCATTAACCTGAGGTCTTCGAATATTGCCAAATCTTGGATGGGACTTCTGTCTGTGCAGTTGAATAACATCCCCAAGAATCGTCATGAGTGGGAGAAAGTATTCAAAGAAGCCAATACCTGAAATACGAGTCGGAGCGCCAAACATCGTTGAATGTGAGCTAGTGCCCAATGTTGCGTCTTCGGGGTCTCGTCCTGTTGACAAGGCTGCCCAAGCTTCATCCGAAAGCGGCGCATATAATTGGCACTCATCATCAAGGATTCGGAGTGGTGCATTGAACGAGAGAGCCAAGTGGCGATCGAGACAAAAGATCAGCCAAAATGCTCTCCGACGCTCTTCTCGGACTTCTGATATGGTCAAACCTGTGCGGGAAGCTTCACAGGATCTACAACCGCACGAGGTTGTTTGACTCGTGCACAGAGATGTTTCCGACTGCGTGAAGCTGTTCTCAGGTGAGTCTTCTCTGTTCAATCCCATATTATGAGATAGCCGTAGTGCCTTGTTCCACCATCGGAGGCAGTCTGTCTTAAAATCCCCGCCAGAAGAGACGATGGTGACGAGGATGAACATGAGGACGTCGTCGACCAGGGGTACTGGTGGAGAGACGGTAGAGGCTGATCCAACATGGTACTCTGACCGATTTTGATCTCCAGCCGTGGCATACTCAAGATCTCTCACAAGAGGACCACCTAGTAACTCGAGTTGGCAGATTTCGCGAAGAAGGGGAAAGATACTGACTGGTAGTTCTGTTCCAAACGTCACGATCTCTGCCCTGAATCAAACCCATCATTAACTTCCTCAGCTCTTCACAAACAATCGCCATCTGGCCCGGCAGCAGAAATAAAGAGCTCTCGGCTGTCTGTGCACTGACCCAGAGCATGGTAATCAGTAACGCTGGTGTACACGTTCGTGGGTCGTCGGCTCGAAGAAGCGATTCCTTTCGCATGACGTGGGCTAGAACATACGGAGAAGAACATTTAAATAAAGATCCCCCGGGTTCAACAAAGTAAAGCTCGAACAATTCGCAGACAAGCTTGGCATCAATTATTCCGTGTACCAAGGGAATTATTGGCTCGAGACACTTATAACGACATCCACGGGATGGCAAGTTCTGGGTGACAGTTGAAGCTCGCTCGCGCGTCGGTGATTCGTGGACAGACTCAGCGCCATGATGAACTGCGAGGTCGAACTCAGGGAGAGGATAGGAAGGCTGGATGTCAGCCACATGATACAGCTGATCGAAACTTGGTGCCGTGATTGAATCGGCTGGCATATCCAGCGACACAGCATCATGATGTGATGAGTGGCTGGATGAGTAATGCGTCGAGACTGTGTCCTGGTTATTTGTGGGGAGACCGGGACTTTCCTGGCCGTCATAAGTTCCACTCTGCTCCGGCCGTGGATGCGGCGTGCTTTGCTCAAGATCACAATCAGCTTCAGATGAGTCAAACTCTCGATCCTGCTGTGGCTGCTGTACTCGATTTGCTGATTTTGGCTTACGACCACGCCTACCGATACTTCGAGTATAATGGCATGTCGATTGGTATTCTAAAACATCCATTCGTCAACAAATCCTTCTCTCCATCAAATAATGAACGCTTACCTTGACAACGGCGACTGGAGTGTATTCTGACGTGAGCTCTTCTGTATCTTGTTTGTGATTGGTGATCTGCTTGTCTGACACTTACCACGGCTGCTGACCATCACAGCGGACTCTCAGAGTGCTGCATCTGTCGCAAGCAAGTCTTGTTCTCTTCCGGCCACTTGGTGGGTCCCTCTTGGCATGTTGACGCGGTGCATTCTGATGAGGATCCATGTTTATCCACTGCTTGCGAATATTGCGGGAAGCCCACTATAATCAGGATAATTAAGTGATGAGGAAAATATCCGTGCGACCTCTGCGTCTTTAGTAATTTCCCGCCGGGATCTTGGAATGATTTATCCGGCAGTAGGGAACTGGGCCAATCATCAAATTGCCAGAGTGAGGGGGAAGAGACTAGGCTATTCTGGGGGAAATCCTACGCTACCCTACATTGTCAATACTTGAGGGTTTGAAGCGTCGGGAAAAAGGTGCTGGCCTGGTGTCCAGCTTGAAGTTAGACCCCTTGCTACAGAGGAGTTATCTACCCGGTTTGGGAAAAGATAAAGCAATGACTTGTTTTTAGTTGTAGGACACTTTGACTCTATTTTGCCTGACGCTTCTTAGGTGGAACTCGAAGTGGAGATGGAGACGCGATCGATGTCAACAGATATGTTACTTATAGAACAAATAGTTACCTCAATGAATGAGATGAATGTGTAGCAATGCAAATCTGCTCAAACTTGATCAACATTACTCGCCAACATTCAAGAGACCATGGTTATTATCAAGACTATTACCTCACACGATGTGCGGTTTCCTGTATGTCATTAGAGAAATGGCGGGCACAACATGCGCTAACTTGGACCTCAAGACATCCTTAGACAAGGCTGGCTCAGATGGCATGAATCTGTCACCAGACTATTCAGCTGCATTCTGTGTTCTTGTCACCGATGACCCCAACTTCACAGGCCATGGCATGGTACGTAAAGCACTCCTGCATCTGTACTAAACTGAATCTCATGGAACATTCATAGACCTTCACAATTGGCCGCGGCAATGAACTCGTCTGTGGCGCAATCGATCTCCTCGCGCCATTAATTCAGGGCAAAAATCTCTCTGAGCTCACAAAGAACTGGGGTAAAACCTGGCGTTATCTAACCTCGGACTCACAACTCCGCTGGGTTGGCCCTGAAAAAGGCGTCATACATCTAGCTCTCGGTGCCCTAGTGAATGCAATCTGGGACCTGTGGGCGAAGACATTGGGAAAGCCTGTCTGGCGCGTTGTTGCGGACATGACACCAGAAGAAGTCATCCAATGCATTGACTTTCGCTATATTTCTGACGTGCTGAGTCCTAATGATGCCTTGGAAATCCTGAGAGCAGCGCAAAAGGGCAAGTCCGAGAGGATTCAGGAGGCTTTGAACAATCGTGCAGTTCCTGCGTACACTACTAGTGCCGGCTGGTTGGGGTATGGTGAAGACAAGATGAAGAAGCTACTTGAGGAGAGCGTGCAACAGGGCTTCAAGTACTTCAAACTCAAGGTTGGCACAGATCTTGAGGAAGATCGGCAGAGACTGAGGGTCGCTCGTGATGTATTGGGCTATGACAAAGGCAACGTGCTCATGGTGGATGCGAATCAGGTATGACCCAACCTCTCGGTCTGAGATCACTTGACTTATTCTCCATTACAGGTCTGGTCTGTCACTGAAGCCATCACGCACATGAATGCTCTCGCAGAGTTCAAACCGTGGTTTATCGAAGAACCAACATCTCCAGACGACATTCTAGGACACGCTGCTATCCGCCAAGGTCTATCCAACACAACCCACGGCGCGATCGCAGTAGCAACAGGAGAAATGTGCCAGAACCGCGTCATGTTCAAACAGCTCCTCCAAGCGGGCGCCGTGGATATCATCCAACCTGATGCATGCCGTGTCGGTGGCGTAAACGAGGTTCTGGCGATTCTCCTCCTCGCTGCCAAGTTCAAGGTCCCCATTGTCCCGCATTCAGGTGGTGTAGGACTACCCGAGTATACTCAGCACTTGAGCACTATAGACTTCGTTGTCATTAGTGGCCGCAAGAGTGTTTTGGAGTACGTGGATCATTTGCATGAGCATTTCCGTCATCCGTCGAAAATTGTTGATGGACATTATGTCACGCCGTTGGTGCCGGGATACAGCGTGGAGATGAAGCCAGAAAGTCTGATAAGGTTCGCGTATCCAGGCAACGAGATGAGTTGGTGGACAAGCAAGGAAGCAGAGGTTGTTATCAACCAACCGAGGGTCAAGGCGTTATAGAGCTAGTAGAGGCTATGTGTTACGCCCTTTGATTTGCAGTTAATAGCACCGCAATGGATTTTCAGCTTGATACTAATGCAGTTTAACCCCACCGGACTTTTCCCCTCTACTTCGTTCCACGTCATTCAGCTCCGAGACTCAGCTCTCCTGCAGGCCGCCACTACCGTTAGTCCTGCCGATTAGCGTACTCTCACCAGTAAAATCGTCCCAGCAGTCAGGTAAGGAAAGGCGATCTTGCTTGGGATAAAGAATAATCGCTAGTAAGTCAATGAGCTGAAATACCCTCTGAGACTTTTCGTCATTATGACGACATTTGCGGCTGGTAGATAGAGCTAGAAGACGTATAAACACTCACATCCAATTCCAGGAGCAAAGCCTGCATTGCTTTGGTCCGTAAGATTCCCGCTATTCCCTCATCCTCCGAGCCATATTCCCCATTTACTCTTATTGATTTCCTGCAGTTAGTTTCAATCTGCAAATATGGCTTCTTCGATCACTGTTTCGCCAGAATGCTCGACAGCCTACACATAGCTCAAAGATGACAAGGAGTACACATATATCATCTACAGGATTGTCGGCAAGGAGATTGTTACCGACGAAACCTCCGAGGACGGCCAATAGGAGAACCTCCAAGAAAATCTGCACAAGAAGGGTCCGGCTTTCGCTGTCTACGAATTCGGCGAAAGTATGGACATAAGATCGCCTTCATCTCTTGGACTCCAGATGATGCCACGGCGAGAACCAAGATGATATACGGTTCCGCCCGGGATACTGTCAGACAATCGCTCGATAACCTTAGTCTCGATATCAATGCCTACGACGCTGGAGATATTGACAAGGGGGGCGTGCTTAGGCTGCTCGATTAAACCAAAGCACACTGCCATTGAGCCGAACAAATGCCCATGCTCTCGTGTAGAAGCGGCCGGGTATAGAATTCGAATACATCTATGGTTATTTCGATGATCAAGAGACCAAAGGAAATAAATATGCAGGATTGCATAGTGAATGGATGTAATAAGCACTCGGGGAAGACAGGTTCGTTTCCTCTGCGGACGCTATCTGATATAAATTTGCATATGTACATCCTTACACCATCACTCTGATCGCTGCAGGCTGCTTCAATTCCTTATGCTTTGGTGCTGTGATATCGACTGCATCAGGCTCCTTGATATCATCCCCGTTGGAGCCGCTATTCACTGTCTTCGGCTTCTTCCCAGAAAAGTCGTAGTCTAGCCACTCCCCAATGATCAGACGAACACGCTCGGCGAGCGACAATCTGCTCTCCACTGACTGGGAGTCTAGCTCGGTATAGTCCAGTAAGCTCTCGGAGTTTCCAACAGTTTTGAGTACTCTTTTGGCTGCTACCACATTCTGCTCCAGGTCGGACAGAGTGCTGATTCCTGTTATGGTTGAGACCGAGAACGAGGGAGTGCAGTTCTGCATCGCTTTCACAATGGCATATTGCATCGCGAGGGAACATAGAGTTTCTCCGTCTCCGTGCTTGTCCATCCACTCAGCGGCTTCAGCTGCTGCAGCTCTCAGTCCTTGAGGCGCGGGATGCCAATCGCCTGTCAGCCCAAGGGGGATACCGCCTGTCCTCAATAGTCCAACAGCCAGTGGACTTGAGCAGAATACTGAGTTTACGCCAGCGGCGCGGAAACGATCAAAACCACGTGTCTCGGCTTGCGTGTTCTGAAGAGTGAGCTGTGCCCAGGTTTGGACAACGTCGACAGGGTGTCCATATTTCTGTCGGGCAAGACTAGCAACTTCAGCTAGAACATCAATGTCGTAGCCCGAGATTCCCACCCGCAGAATAACTCCAGCACGCTGAAACTCCAGCAGTACACCAACAGCAGTAACGGCTTCGTCCAAGGAGACGTACTCGACATCATGGCAAAAGACAACATCCAAATACGTAGTCCCAAACCGCTCCAGTGACCTGGCAACAGACCTTTTGATCCAGTCGGGGGAGTAATTGAATTCATTCTCCTTGATGCGACCAACCTTGGTCATGAGTTCATAGTCGCTCCGTTGGTATCTGGACTGAATACGAGGATCTGACAAAGCAGCGCCCATGAGCTGTTCTGAAGGCTCATAGTATGGTGATGTGTCAATAGTGCGTACGCCGAGTTCGAATGAGCGCAGGAGAATGTCGACGATCGGAAGAGATTCAGGCTCAGGGTTCAGTTGGTAGCTGAAACCTGCTCCGCCCATCACCAAGGCTGGGGGTGAAGAGGTCGGTGACATTGTGTTTGTGATGTTTGGTAGATGTACGTCTTTGAGTAGAAAACGGAGTAGATGGCTTGGAATGTATAAGATGGAGATAGTTGAAGTGATGAAGAATGAGATATCTGTACCTGTGACAGTTTCACTCGATTTGTGATTTGTATTAGTCCTTTCAGTTTGAACCCCGAGTAGAAAGCAGTCATTCAGACTTAGTTTTCACATTTAATATTTCTCAGTAAGCTATCACTCCTCTGAGGAATTTTTTATCTCGATGTTACAAGATCGGCACCTGGGTAGGATATCATTGGTATTTGCTAGTGGATACACATGCTAGGGATAGCTTGAGATTAAATATCCGTCGGTTAATTCTGCCATGGCAGAGCGGACCAACCAACCTCCGATATTAGCCGCCCAAGACTCCACCCACCATGGTCAGTTGAAAGCTTGATACTGAGAGTCATCGCGTTCCGGTAGTTATCTCGTATCTCGTTTGTTTCGAGACATCCGCAGAAGGGCATAACTACCACGCGAATTTTAGATAAATGAGGCAATACTCACTTTCTACAAGTAGATATATTTAGGGCTCGGAAGTAATTCATATATACATTGATTTATACTATAATCCTACTGTCCTACACTATTGACTCTTGGACGGAATTCTATAGACCTGATACTCATCTCCTGCATTGACAGGTAGGATGTTGAACGTAACAAACCCATCTGGATTCTCAGGTTCCAGTCTGACAAAGGCCTGGGCTGCATGTTGCTGTTTCGTACCAACCCAATATGCTCCAGCAGGGAACTTCATGGTCTTCTTGCTCAACTCAGTATTCACTGTAGTCAATGCAATACCCTCATACTTAGTCTCTGCCAGCGTAGCAGAAGTGATGTTGTATGCTTCCACCTCACCTTCAAAGTCGACAGCAAGCTCATCCACGACAACACCAGCAGCTCGAAGGCGAAGGGCTGCGTTAGCCCAAGCTCTGCTGAAGATGTAGGCTTCGGGACGTGCGCGAGTAAGGTTACTTGCGGGAGGAGTATTGTTGCCGAACAGAACAGGAACATCTGTGATGTTTCCAGTCTCGGCGTCAAGGTATGGCCATGTCGTCTCCATCCATCTTGGCTGATCCCTTACAATGATCTCGTGGTCATTTTCGATAAAGTCCTTCCTCGCTTCTTCAATAGTTTCATATACCAGCGCCGCATTGTCAGCGGCAATCTGCAAGACCGTCTCAGCAGCAGTCAACCCAGCTGTTGTTCTGCGCTGGAAGTTGCGATCTCCAATTCCAATTCCTCTCGTCTCAGAGAGAAAAGCCAGTCCTTGACCGAGGAAAACAGTGACTTCGCCGCGAGTATCGGTGACAAAGTCTTGAAGCTTGATGGTGTCGTTTTCTTGTGATGCAACAACGTAGCCATTTGTTGTAAGGTTCTTCTTTCGCAAAGCGCTGGCAACTTCTGGGACAAACAGAGATTCCGCCATTGATCGAATATCAGCATGGACATTTGGGTTCTTGAACGCCGAGAACTGGTTATCCTGGACTGGGATATATGTCTTGTTCTCATATGTCAATCCTCTTCGGGCCCCATACTCATGGCAATCAAGATGCACATGAGCATTGAACTTGAGATTCAACTGTTTGACTTCCATGGTCTGTTGCGATGCCATCTTGGTATGGTCTCGATTAGGGTCAAAGCTTGTCGCAAGAAGACGCTGGAAATAAGCCGACCCATCAGGATTATATCGTGGAAGAACAATAATATCGAGCTTTTCCAGAAGTCCAAGCGCCCATTCTGGCTCAGCATCCATTTTACCGAGAACTGCAAGGAGCCCTTCTTCGCCAGCCGGCTCATTCCCATGAACTCCGCCCTGCAGCCAGACTCGGACTTTGTTAGTGGTGTTACCCACTGCCGATGTCTGCAAGAGCGATTTTGATGCAGATAATACAACATAAGGAATCGAGCGTCCCTCTTCAGAAGTGAATACAGGATTGTGGTAGGTCATCCACTCGTTTCGCGATGCAAGCGTCCACAAGAACTGTTCCAGTGTCTGCTGGGAGTTTGGCGCCGATGTGCCATTGGCGAAACCCGGAGCAACACCCTCAGGATTGATGAAGGCTGGAGAGTAGAGCTTTTGGTCTACATCCGGAAAGTTGGCGGCAATTTGAGGAGGATCTGCCTCAAAAGGCACTTTATTCCCGGCATAAGAGAGCGCTGCAGCTCCAGAAAGGAGTGTTGAAAACACAAGAGAATGCATCGTTGCTTGCTGGATAAGGTCTCTTGAATCATGACTTCCCTTCTTTTATATATGTTTAGAAACCTCCGAGCCAAGTCCCGGTGTTGCAATGAGCTTCCCTCTTGATACTAGTAAGCGATTATCATTGTCGAATAAGATAAAGGTCAACTTGTAACCCCGCGATTTTTGTCTTGCCAAGCTCTGTGATCCACTGTTATCACTTGGCAGTCCGACCACGGCGGCGAACTTTCATCATACACTTGGAAAGTCGTGTCTTGACTCGGGGAACTTATGCTGGTGCTGATTGCGTATTCATCGAGATTGAAGTGAGCTGGTGTCTTTTGAGTCAAGGCAGTGAGCCGAAGGCCGAAGTGCTTTAGATGCATGGAACAAGAGTGGAAAGACCAAGAGCAAATTTTCTATTTACATTGAACAATCCTGAGGCATACTGCATTCAATCTTCCTTCGATAAATGGCCAAATGGTGGCTGGGATTAAATTAAGCTTGTAATTAACCTTGCGCAATATTGGTGCGGGCAGCAAGCTAAGAGTAAACACCGCACCAGGATTATCTTTGCGGCTAGCGGGAACGTTACCCGCTACCTCGGCTCTACTCGCGGATATGGACCATGGTCATGAAAGGTCTAGTACTACTGCTTTATCTTTCCTTCACGAATTGAGGGTAATTTTCAGATAAGCAGTGGAGACTTTGAAAGGAGTTTAACTACTATGAAATGTGTAGCCCAGACAACAATGTACAATAGAGATCTAATCAATGTCAAACCGCTTGGACATCCGTTCAGAGTCCATAGTCCGGATGCTGAGGTGCCGCGGGTTGAGCTCTAATGCGCTCGTTGAAGTAGGTATGTTATTTGTGCCTTGGCCTTGCAGTAGCGGCTTGAGTCCCTTACCGAAATTGAAAACGCACAGGACAGCAAATACAATAGATATCATGGTAAAGACAAGCGCAAATGTGGCAAAAAGCAACATCTCTTCCTTCATCAATGTGCTTGCCAGCAGCCCATCGCCAGTCAGCACTATGAGTCGCGTGACCAGGTATACTATCGCTGCTATATGAAACATCTTGACAGGTGTTAGTTCCAGCTATATCATTTTCCGAGGGGTACATACTATCACCACCACCATGCCTGGCATGTATTCCTTTTTTATGCATGTAGCAGCAAGGATCGCGTGAATGGTTGAGACGGGAATTATTGTCATAGTTAGTCCAAACTCTGGCTCCCGATAGTGAACGTCCACGAGGCCATAAGTAATTAAGAATAGGTTGATTAGTAAGAAGGACACTTTGAGAAAGACAAGATATGCCTATCAGGTTAGTCTTTGTACTGCTAGCCCACTTGATCACATACCAGGTACTTGACATGTCTTGCTGTCATCCGCAAATCCGGGCTGATGTGCTCGTACAAAGACCAGGAGAACTCCATGTGAAGGTAATAAGCCAATGCACACATACAAAGACTGCATGCGGACGATACAGCAACACAAGAAATTAACATTGGGCGAGCAATCTCCCAGTAAGGCATACTATTGTCTGCAAAAGGCTTTTTGTACATATCGTACCCCCGACTAACTCTCTCCGTGGCATCGTTCACTTGGAAATACTCCATACCAGTGGCAATTGAGAAGCAGATGTTGAGGATACCTTGTGTCCATAGTTGAACCTTGTTCTTAATGCGACATGAATCCACGGACAGAACAGCTTGGAATCCAAAACTGATAATTGATACAGCGGAGGCCACGGGAGTGACATATGAGACAGGGACCTGATATACAACGGGATTCACCCAATCGAGATACTCCAGAAGAATGACCCTTGTGTCGTGAGTTGGTTTGGCCAGAAAAAAAAAAAAGATTCGTAGGCTTACGTTTGCAGAGAAATGATGATGATAGCCTGAGCAGCTGTTATGCCAACAAAGGCCCATTCCAGACGTGTCTCAGGCTTCAGCATTTTCGAAGATTTCAGGTTAAAAGGTATAGCTCGGGACAAGGAGATAGAAAGGAGGTTAAACAGAAAACAGAAGAAAAACGCGACCCAAGTCCCGGCTGTCACACGTGCATTCCACTATTTTCTCGTAAACGGGAAATGCTATTTGGCTGGTCGCAAGCGACTAACATGGCGAACGGACTCTGAAATGGTCCATGCAGTGGGGTCTTTCGGGTTTAAAGGCACATCGTTTATTTTCTTCGGCACTTCTGGATTTTTGGTGGAGTGATAATGATGTAGCTCTGACTCAAGTGAACTTGTGGCTTGAATTCGTCTGATGATACTATAAATAGATAATATCACGTAGAAAGAGGCTGAGAACAAAAACGGACAATTTAAGAAGAGGCTGCAGCTTGAAATCATCTGGCATACGACGGATTAACAAAGCTGACTTTTAAACAGTGACTATAACAGTATAATAGGTACAACTTGTGTAGAATGGCAATTGGCGGCTGTGATATTCTCTCCCTTTTTATTTTTTCCTGGCTGGAAACGTCTGGCCAAAGGAATGAGATGCATATTGGAAGGGTTGCTGCGCCGCGATATTCGGGACGCATCAAAGACGAATGACCTTTTTCCATTGGAAATGCGCAATCTGGAGGAAGAACCGTATTATTTATATCTGCTGGGGAATGCCTATAAATAAGAAATTCCCGCTGGCTCACTGTTAATAGCGATACGCGAAACCCGTCCCACTTATCCTGCCCAGATATCCCTGCTGGTACTGGCTATACGTGTATAGCAAATGGGCCTTCCGCAGTATCCGTACCTGAATTAACCGATACTGGCATGCACTGCAAAGTCGAATGGCTAGTGAAGGGACTTTGAAATAAGCTTAAGACATTTGCAGTCCAGTCCCCCTCTTAGAGAAACTCGCCGTGTCAGGTACGCGCCCCTAAGAATTCAGGGGCCAACTCCGCGTATTGCAATACACGACTCCTCAATGCATTCTATAAGTAGTTCAGGAATAAAGACAAATAATTCTTGGTCTTTTCTCATTATCTGTTCTTAACCTTGTTTTTTCTTTAGTCTGTCAATTCTTTCATTGCATTTCCTTCTCTTTCTCATCCATTTACCTGTCATTACGGAATAGAACGCACTCATTTGCATTAGACTTCAAACTCCACAATCGTTTTTCACCATTATCACTCTCTCAAAACAGCATCATGGCAGGTTTCACTTTCTACAATTATGAGCCCTCCTTACCAGCGGCCGCCATATTTGTCATCATCTTCACCACCGCCGCTCTTATTCACATGTGGCAAATGTTCCGGCATCGAACATGGTACTTTATCCCATTTCTCATCGGCTGTCTCTGTAAGTATCCTTGTCTTCACATCTATGAAAGAATGCTGATTCTCCACAGTTGAGGCGTTTGGCTACGTGGGCCGTGCGCTCTCCGCAAACGAAGCTCCAGACTACACCAAGAACCCGTATATCATGCAGTCGATATTGCTTCTCCTCGGTCCTGCCCTCCTCGCCGCGTCTATTTATATGATCCTGGGCCGGTTGATAGTTCTTCTAGATGCCGGTCACTTATCGCTGATTCGAACGAAGTGGTTGACCAAGGTTTTCGTTATCGGCGACGTGCTATCCTTCCTGGCACAGAGCGGCGGTGGCGGTATGCTCGCTTCAGCAAAGAACAAAGATAGCGTTAAAATGGGTGAGAACATGATTGTTGGCGGATTGCTCATTCAGATCCTCTTCTTTGGCTTCTTCATGGTTGTCACTGTCGTTTTTCACATGCGAATTCGCTCTCGCCCAACATCTCGATCTCTTGTCTTGAACACTCCTTGGGAGAAGCTGATCTTCATCCTCTATGCTTCGAGCGTTTTTATCCTCGTTCGTTCTATTTTCCGTGTCGCGGAATATGTTCTTGGCAAAGACGGGGCGCTACAGGCACATGAGTATTGGATATACATCTTTGATGCGACGCTCATGTCCTTTGTTGCTATCCTCTTTAATCTCTTCCACCCTAGCCAAGTTATCAACGTTTTGGGGGACGAAAAGCCTAGGTATACGGTGGATGAGTATCCCTTGCATAGCGTATAGTTTCCTCAAGACTTACGGGGAGCTTCAGTAGGGATGTGATAGGGCGTTCCTGTTATTGGAGGACGGGAAGTATAATCAGATGCATGTATAATAGATAAATTGCCTCGAGTGTTTTTCAATAGATTACGATATGCCACGGAATGCTTCTTTAACCCCTTGTCTCAGGTTCTGTTCGCAGGCTGTGTGTAGAGATGGCCATCAATGGTAGTGTTCATGGTCCCATTTGCTTGGAAGATGTTCGTCAAAACATCAATGGTGAGGTGAAAGCCATCTGAGCTTGTCCGTTTGGTACTCTTTGACCTTCCAGCTTGAGTCAAATCAGAATACCAGTCGACATGGCTGAGCGTCAGAGATGGAAACGTGGCGCGAACTGTTTCGCTCCCTGACATGAACGTCGATCCATCGTCTGAGAACTCGTGATAGACTACACTGATCTCACTGATAGATTCATCATCTCCCCCAATGATCTCAACATCCGCATATCCACAACTGAGCCCCATCAGTGTATAATTCCCAGGTGTCGGCTCCGGACGCTGTGGATCAATACCCCCTGGGGAGTACTTAACGCCCCATGGGACCTCGTCTGAAATGAGATCAACTGCCGGAATATTGAGGGGCTCCCGAGTTGTCAGAGTTGCCAAGACTACACGTACTCGTCTACCTCCTGGTTCTTTAGACGGATAGCATGGAAGCGAGTTCATCCCTCCGCACGCAGGAGGAAGTGTTTGAGCCTCCCCGTAAACAATCTGAGTGCCGTCTGGAGACCATCTAGGATCAGCCATTGCATTCCATTCAGGGTCATTATAGTCTCCACTACCAGGGACTCCCTCTCCTTGTCCATTGACCTTCTGGCCAAAGTAATCCGCTCGATCACCATAGCGATCCAGAAGGTAAGGTCTAAAGAATCTTCTCTGTCCGTTGTTCCTGGTGGAAGACGTAACCGATGTGCTGATGAGGTCAGTAATCGGCGGAATATGCCTCATGCCAGATAGCCACATTTGACGGTCTGTTCCCCGTGTATCTAGAATTGTCATCCATTGATCGTCAGGTGAGATAGCGATAGGATCACAATATTCTGGGTGGCTAGTAAGTCGCCGGACCTTGCCAGTTTGCAGGTGAACAGCGAAGACATCAATGTTGGAGGACTCGGCCGGATAACCGATGTAGGTAACTTCAGTTCCTCTACCACTGAATCCACGAAGCTCGCCCACGGTTATGGCGTTCCGGTTGATGGTAATATCTTTCCCATGTGTCGCAATAGGTTGATCTGCTTCTGGATTGAACAGGCGAGTAACTTTGACGACATCATAACGTGGGACAAGTGGTATGCCGGCTGTTGGCTTCGCGTTGAACTTCAATCTTCCAAGGTACGCGTACTGACCGATCTTTCGACCGTTAGTTGTGAAAACATTGAATCCAAGATGGACGTCATCGGGGTGCAAACGCAGTTCCCGAATGGCGCCGCCCTCCCCGGTCCCATCGGGGCTAGTATTCCACCGTATGGGATAAACATGGGTGCGCTCAGGTGTACAAGCTGCGTCAACCAGTTTATGCTCCCCGCAATCGAGTATGTTAATGCCGAATAAAATTCTTTTTCCATCGCCGAATGCCTGCGGGTAGCTATATGTTGGGCTTACTCCTCTTATGTTTTGCTCGGCCAGTCCACACGTAAGACACTTCCATGGACTTCCACTGGGGAATACCTTGCCGTCGGTCTTGACGAGGATGATCTGGCTACCATTGTAAACGCTGGAAGGGTCCGGAGGTGATGGAGCGCCTGTAAAGGTGACGAGGACCAAAACATGCTTTCCATCAGGTAAGAAGCCACCTGCTTGGAAGTCCTCGTTTGACGCTAGAGTCATGCATCCAGTGCCATTTCGATTCACTTCTGGCGTGCAATCACCGGTATCGTTGCTGGGTGCAACTGGTGGAAGGGGAAGTGTTGAAAGGCTGATGGGTTCTGGATTTGGTGGCGCATGTTGCGCTTTGTCGGCCGACATAATAAACTGGGAGCTTGGAAGTGCCAGTGCCCTTGCTACACAGCTCAGTATGAGTAATTGGCGGTAATGCATTGTGAATATTGATATCTTGCGGCAATTACGCGGCCTTGTGCATATAATGAAAGGATTGGTAAGGCACCACGAAGGCTGGTACTTATAATCTTCTTACTGTCTTTCAAGACTCACAAACTACAGCCTACAGGTATCTCGGATGTTAGTACGAGACTTCCACTTTCCACTTTACCATCAGCCTTATGAATAATTAATAGCCTAACTGAGATCTTAATCCAAAAAGAGCTATAAATCATAAATTACATTATCCCGGAATGTAGAGAAATTGCCATGATATATAGATTTATGTGATACGTTACTGAAGAGTCTCTTTGTAGCATCTTGTACTGCACTAATACTGGAAACCCCTAAAGGCTGTATTGAATTCCAAACTCCACAGAAACGTCATTGGCTCGTGCGAAACACAATACGCGGAGGTCCCCGCTATACGCGTATTTCGTATTTGGCTATTGGCGTGCCATTTTCCTGCCCTTAACCTGGACCATTAATTTAGTGTAATTTGCATAAATGAGGGTCGGGCCAACACTGCGTAGTCGTCTGTCTTACCGGTCACACAGAAATACGGGCAATCACAATGATGCTGCTTCTGTAGATTGATAATCGAATTGCTCTCTCTGGAGTCCTAGCTCAGAGATATACATTGAACTTTAGAGGTACTACATAAATTAAAATTCTATAAGACTCTGAATAGACCTTGCGCACTATGATCCCGTCATACAGTGACGACTTTAACCTCGGGTCCCTCAATCTTCTTGACCTTGCGGCCCTCCCACCACGACATCAGACCAGCCAACAATCCTGTCCCGCAACCGAGGCCGATGAAAGTACCAGTAGCCCAGCTCTTTGACATAAAGTCAGTACGCGTACCTCAAATTATTAAGGGGAACTGGAAGACGTGAACTTACGGGACGATCAATACGATTATACCCCCACATGAAATAGCACAAAACGGCTTGCAGAAATGTATTCAGCACCATCATATAGATAGTGAATCCCAATTTCCAAAGCGGTGTCGGAGGCGCCTTCTCGCCAGTGAACGTGGTCGAACGAGGAAGTTCAGTAGTCGAGTTAGCCGGGCTCGGGTTCGATTCAGTCGCCCAGGCAGGAGGTCGAAACCAAGCCTTGTTCTGCTCGGCCAGCTTCTGCATGGCAGGGACGTCCTTCCAGTAGACAGAGCGGGTGTAACGGTACCAGTCGCGGAAGCGCCATGGGGCGAGACCAAAACCCGTGACGCAGAAGAGTGCGTTGAGGATCTGACTGTCTATCTCGATCCATTTCTTGCGCGCTGAGTTGTTGTCATTGGCGCTGGGATGGTTCATGGCTGGTGCGACATTCAGCAGGAGGAAGAAGAGCATTGCCTAGGATAATAAATTAGAGGTGTGCAGCAAAAAGGATATCGAGTTGTCAATCCACTTACGCCCCATGCCTGTAGAACATTGATTAGTTAGCTGAACCCAGGAAAGGAACGGACAATTACTTACCACAATGTTCAGACCGTAGAGCGTGATGAGGAAGCCAGATGGCGTGAGAAAGAATTTCCAAAAGGCCTTGAGGCCATTGATGATTGTTGGTCCCCATTTCTCCTTCTCGTCAGCTTTGTGTTTCTCATACAGACTTTGTCGTCGCTCCAGTCGCTGTCGATGCTTTTCGCGTGGATGAAAATGGTGGTGATGGCGTTCCCCAGGCGCTTCAGTGACAGTCTCCTCCCTCGTCGACCCCTGTTCCACGTCTACCTCCTCAGGAATAGCGATGGGTTCCTCGGTGAAAGGGTCCTTGTCAAACTTAGACCTCGTTGTCTGCGGTGAGTGTCGCTGTCCTGACCAAAGTGAGCTCGCCGTCTGG
>NC_030990.1:139832-192526 GCF_000149955.1 Fusarium oxysporum f. sp. lycopersici 4287
TTTTTGGAACAAAAAAATGATTCCGGGAACACAGCTTTGATCAAGTCATTCCCCCTGCATTTCGCTCTGGCTGACGGCCATCGTACAGGAGGGGGCACAGCAACCCTGCCAATCCTTCATAGGGCATTCAATTAAGCTTAACAGAATCAGCTCAGCCGCCCAAATTTCCGCGCAAAGCGTTCCGATGGAACCTCTTTCTACAACGACCGAGCAAACGCAGTATCTTGCACCAAGAACGGCTAAAAGCGTTGCCGCATTTTTATTCATAGACGAAACAGGCTGTGGTGATTTGCAACTCACACTCTCTGAATGTTCTGCCGTGCTATCACTCGCTCTCCAGACGTCGCGCCCCAACATGCTGTCGCCGTAAAGATAAGTACCATGCTCCGCGCGATTCATTATCTTCCAAAAAAATCCTCCTCGAGGTCATACTTCTAAAATCCCAAGGTGGCCCAGAGCGCAAGTCCACCAACGACCCACGGAAACATCATCCTCAAAGCCATTTGCGCATTGAACTCCTGCATGAGGTCCAAGACATTCTTCGCACTGGCCTTTAAAGGCTCATTCTCAGTAGACGTAGAGTCCGCAATTGCCAGAAGCTTGTAAGACGGGCCAAGCATCACCTTTCGCACCCAGATCCAACCGAGGGGCATGAGTCCTCCTGCAGTAGCCCAGATCTTCCAAGGCAAAGCAGAGCTGTTTTCCTTGTACTCTCCGTAGGCAATAGTGCCGATCACAATAATTGTGGTCAGGTCAACCCATGGCACGGTCGCTGACATAGACCAGTAAAAGTACTCCCATTGCTTTGCAGCATCTTTGGGCGACTTTTGGATTGTTGGGTAGATTGAGGGAAGTAGACGGTAACCTGATGTCATGGTACCGCCGTTGATGAGACTGCCAGCAATGGCGATCCCTTTGAGGGCTGGGAGATAGGCGTGAAGGGAAGACATGTTTGTGTGTTTATTGAAGGGTGTTTTGGGGAAGTGATGACGAGAAAGAAGCTGTTTGTAGCGATGTTTGAGATGCAGTGAAAAGGAATGAATAAAATACTTGTCTGGTGGTGGTGTTGGATGTTTACGTCTGCAATCGAAAGAAGAACCCGTTGTTATAGTAAGCTAGCCTTGAACAATAACGAGGGAAGAGCCAGCATTTACATTACAAAGCTTCATGCATGGAAACCACTGGACAAGTTGTTATCGTACTGTAAGCCAAACTGGCATTCATCATAATACACAGTTGAGGCCCTGGTTGCGTATGGTCTTTTGGATCTTTACTCGTTAAGGAATTCCAGCTGAGAGTATACTGGAAGTTTGCAGTGCGCCACTGGGCGAGCCGTTGACCGGTTGAAGGTTCAATGTGATAATTGGATGGTCAGCGGAGAGAGCTGAAAATCTCAACGTAGCTGTATCTAAGGATAACAAACGATGATTCACAATTCACTCACTGCCATGTTCACTTGAACTGAGACATCTACAATCCCCAAGACATTCTTGGCTGCAGCATGGACAGCGTTCAGGGTTGCAATATTGGCTTTAGCGCCTACCCCGGCCTGCATTAGTTTTTGCAATAGTTAGTTACCCCTCAGCGCTAGCTCGCTGTAAGCCGTCCTCTGCTCGTCTTTGGCTTAGTACTATTTCTGTGGCTGGCTGGCTATTGATGAGCCGTGGAATTTGAGCATTTGTAGACTTCTCAGAAAAATGGTATCTTTCCAAAAGTCCATTTGGTCCGAAAGAAGATAAGGCTCATATTGAGGCTTCTGAAATTGAGGCCCTCCAAGCGGCTGATCATTATGGAGTATAGACAAAGCTATCTTGGGAGATTTTCTCGAGATATGGAGTATTGGTAGTTATGCACCTTGTCTTAGGCAGTTCCCAATTAATCATGATGTTTAGAAAGGAAAGGTTGCACGTGAGCTCATTCGACCTTCTGCAAGCCTTGGCGACTGAATTTATTATTTTGCTCTCAACTGATTTATTACTCACAAGTAGAATCAGACATGTATAGAATTGTAAAATTAATGATACGATCAATGACATGATAGCTAGAACTCCACGCCAACAGCATTGACCAACTTCTTGACAGCACCAAAGAACTCGACAAGACCCATTGTCCACCATGATCTCCTCTTCCAGCCTTCCTCAATAGGCAGTCTCTCGTCTTCAAAGATAGCTTTGACATACTTGACGGGAATCGTCTTTCCATCTCCAAAACAGCCCATCATCAGTGCGATTTGGCCGCAGTTGACCTGATGTTCAGCTGGTCCATAAACCAACTCTGGATTATCCTCCAGTTGACGTGAGATGCGGGCTTTGATGAACCGGGCAAGGTCTTCAATCGTGAGCGTTTCACCATCAAAAGAATAGTCCAACATCTCTTCGATCAAGTCTTGTTGAGGATCATTGTTTCCTTGCTTCTGGGCAATGTCTCGTCTTGACAGGGAGATGTCATGCTCAATAGCACCGTGAGAAGCAAGATCAACAAGATTGAGATACTTCTTTCCATCACTAATCTGTTTCGCATTCCAGCAACCGAAATAGTCGAAGAAGGAGTAAGGATTCTTGATGAGGGACCAAATCCTCTGCCATGTGCCAACAGGCTTTTTCATGTATGCTTTGGCTGGGTTTTGGTACTCAAAGTAGGTGGGAATGGCAAAGACAGAGCCGAGGAGAGGACTCATGCCGACGTGTTTCATTGAGGCGTTGAGATCATCCATGAAAATGCCACGTCCGCTGCGCTCAAGATAGCCATGGTTTGCAAGGGCATTCACGACGGGGCATGGACTTCTGCTGGCATTGGGAGGAGCCTTTGCAAATTCTCCAACTGCGGGTGAAGGAGGCATTGGAACGATGAATGACATGGACTTTGAGGCTCGTGAAGTGATGGAGGTTGAACAAGGGAAGGCAAATGAACTGATTTCGCAACGGCGGAAATTTGAAAGACGTGGGAGTAATGTTGCTTGAATCAATTTGAGCTGTTATACAACAACGAGGAAGCTGTAAGGTCATTAGCCAACCTCTCTTATCATTGACCAGTGGTTTCGAGGTTGAGTACACTGGAGTCCAGACCTGTAGGCTGTAGCGTGGTATTTGTGGCGCCCAGTTGAGCGCTGAGCATTTCCAATAGTCCCATGATTAGCCGTACTACTAAAGCCAGAGTTTGAGACATCGGATGTACGTAGGAGGACCAAAAAGAATTGGATGCAAGAGCTGCATTACTGCTTACGTCTGGTGGCTTGCTGAAACTGGCAACTTGTTCACTCAGTTGGGTAAACTTGCTGCAGCTAGGTTTCTCCTCACCGGCGCACGGTACCAGCAGGGGACGACGGCCTCACGATAAGCGCCGAATACCTGACCGGTTGATAACCGGGTTACGGGATAGTCCTTGGCGCATTAGTGCACAACACAACTGCAACTGCTCAGGCCACACGGCGTTTGGCGGCCCTGAAACCACTGGAAGAGGAATGTGATGATGCTGATCTCACCAACGGCTGATGATGCACGCGTTTTCAGCTCCAGAGGTGGCCTGAGCACTTCTGCTTTAGTCTGAACAAGGCGCTATTTTGAGCCCTTTAGCGGTCAGCCAGCCGCAACGGGCCGTGTGGAGAGTTTAGTGGGTGAATTTGCAAGTGGCTGAGCGGGGAATGTGATAACGGTCCGGTATTGGGCTACAGCCGTGATAACCGCTGCTCGTATGCATGCTCATGTTCAGCTCCGAACTTTGTCTTGTAATGATCCGATTTGGCCGTTCCGTGGTATACCGAAGAATCAGTTCTTTTGTGATAGCTGGAGGAGCGAATGCATGAAATCAATAGCGGCGGACTAACAAATGTCACGATGACGAATGAGCTGTACATGAATGTCAGCCACGCTGTATGCAAGGTTCGTCAGCTCGAGAGTTGAGCGGGGTTTAGCCAGAAACATAATGAATACGGTTTTCTTGGCGTCGCAGATGCCGAAATATGGATAACAATGCCCGAGAATTGGTTCTGATAGAGCGGAGTAAGCGAGGCAGGGTCTGATCGATAGCTTGTCTTCACAGTGCACTCACAATCTTCACGCTGATACCCCATCTACATGGACTGATAATAGGCCCCAGGCTGCACCAGCTCAAAGGAAGCATCGCGAAACGTTTTGTTGCTTCAAACTATCTCATTTCGTCTCATCTCCTCTTTTTCAGCTCAAAAAAGTGTACACAAGTCACTCTTACCAAGTGTACCTCCCGCTCCTATCTCCTGCTCGTGTTGTTTTTTAGTAGTACCGCAGAACCTTCCTGACAGTCATCATGAATGGCCACTCTCAACCCTCACATGAGCCTGTGATGAGCAAGCAAGATGAGGATCTGATGCAACTCACGTTGCAACTTAGAAACAAGAAAGAAGCTGAGAAGTACGCCAAGTATCACGGCGACAAACTTATTGGAGTATGTATCACTGCCGGCATTGTATCATATTTGCTGACATCTATAGAACCCCATTGTTCCCAAGGTTGGCTTATGGGAAGATGTCAAATCTGTGTTCTCCAAGTCCAGTAATTGGCCCGCCTTGAAGAGAACGGCAGATGGCATCATCAAAGGCACTGGGCTTGATGTAAGTTGACCTTGTATTTTCACGAGCCTCCCATCTGACGATGCGTAGGGACAGAGTCTTGCGACGATCGCTGGCAGTCTTTCTGACTACAGTGTCCAACGCCAGAAGCTGATCAATGACCAAGTCAAGGACAAGTACGACAAGATGCTGCACCGTGAGTTTACACAAACCTAGGAGAGACTGATGACAGATGCTAATTCCTGCAGCGCCTTTGACGTACCTTGGCGATGCTTTCCAGTATAGAACTGCTGATGGCAAGTTCAACAGCGCCATGAATCCCCATCTCGGCCAAGCTGGTGCCCCATACGCCAAGACCGTCCCGTCAAAGACAGCACCATTGGGAGCTCTCCCTGATCCTTCTGATCTCTTTGACAAGCTCATGGCACGAGAAGAAGGTGGCCGAGAGAGTCAATCCGGACTCTCCGCGATGCTCATCTACCACGCAACCATCATTATCCATGACATTTTCAGAACTAACGACAACGACAAGAATATCTCTGATAGCTCGTCTTACCTCGACCTATCGCCTCTCTATGGATACACCAACGAGATGCAGCGCAAGGTTCGAGATGATAAGTACAAGCTTGGTCTACTGAAGCCTGATACTTTTGCTGAAGACCGTCTACTTCGGCAGCCACCTGGTGTCTGCATCATGCTAGTTATGTACAACCGTTATCATAACTATGCTGCAAGACAACTTCTTCGTATCAACGAAAATGGCCGCTTCAGAGTGCCCGTCATGTATGAGAAGACAAAGATTGTCTCTCTGATCATGGAGCATCTTCCTGAGAAGGACCAATACGGTCAGAAGCTTCCCTTGGATGAGAAAGTTCAGAAGATGTGCAAGCAATACGAAGATCTCTGGCGACAGGTCCGCGCAGCGAGGCCTGGCGATGCACCATACGCTCCCCCGAAGACACCCAATGAGACTGATAAGGAGAAGAAGACTCGAGAGAAAGCTGAACAGGCTCGGCACGACGCTCTGGAGGAGATTGAGAAGTTTAACAAGTCTAAGCTGAACCAAGACTTGGAAGACCTGGCCAACGATCTCAAGCTTCTTCTCAAGAAGAAGACGTTGAAGCTCAAGGATCACGATCATCAAGCCGCCAAGGACTTTGAAGCTGCATGCGACGAGTTCAAAGATGCCTGGGAAGCAGCCTGGAACAAGCAAGACGATGACCTCTTCAACACGGCTCGACTCATCACCTGCGGCATGTACATCCAGATCTCAGTCCACGACTACTTAAGAGCGCTTATGGGCTTCCATCAGTTCGACACCAACTTCACGCTTGACCCACGCGCCGACTTTGATCAGAAGAAGACGAGCCGTGGTATTGGCAACCAAGTCACGGTCGAGTTCAACCTTCTCTACCGCTTCCACTGTGCCATCTCCCGTAAGGATGAGGCATACACTGAGGACTTTATGAAGAAGGTGTTGCATTTCAGGGACCCGAGCAATACTTCTCTTCCCGAGTTTCTGGGTACTATGGCTGCTGTTAAGCAGAAGGCTGCAGAGGATCATAAGTATGGTAAGAGGGAGCCTGAGCCATGGGAGGTCACCTTTGGTATCCCAGATGACGACACAGCACCTGAAAATGGAGCTGGATCGTCTGGCAATACGTCGGACAGTGGTATTGCTTTTAACGGTGCTGCTTCCAACATCGAACCACAGAAGGTCACCAAGTCCAAGCACTTTACTCGCAACGCCATCACCAACCTCTTCGATGACAACCAGATGCTCGAGGAGCTTACTTCAGCTATGGATGACCCCATCTCAAACTTTGGACCCCGCAACGTTCCCAAGTGCCTCAAGCCCGTTGAGATCATGGGCATTCTTCAAGCTCGTCGATGGGAGTGCGGAACTTTGAATGACTTCAGAGACTTCTTTGGCCTGCCCAGACACCAGTCGTTTGAGAGTGTCACCAAGAACGTTGAGATCCAAAATGCACTTCGAGATCTTTATGAGCACCCTGACAAGATCGAGCTCTATCCCGGTATCTTCTGCGAGTCTGATGAGTACATGGGCCTGGACCCAGGTCCCAGTGAGTCAAGCTCTGCTCTTTGGTCTGCCATCTTCTCCGATGCCATCACGCTTGTTCGATCTGATCGGTTCTACACTGTTGATTGGAACACCAACTCTTTGACCTCTTGGGGCATGAAAGAGGTCACTCCCAACAACGAGGTTTGCAAGAGCTCAGTCTTCCATCGCCTACTTCAACGTGCTTTCCCAGGATGGTTCCCCTCCAACACCATCCGCTTCTTCCATCCTTTCTACACGGCCAAGCAGAATGCCATCTATGCCGAGGCTCAAGGCTATGGTGATTGGTTCAAGGAGACAGTTGATCACCCAAAGGTTGCTGTTGCTGCCCCGGTACAGAAGCCCGAGAAGCCGTGGTATCTCAGTAAGTACGATGACATCAAGATCATACTGCAAGGCGAGAAGGCCAAGAACTTCACCAACCCTGCGTATTACTACGAGGCAAACCTGCCTCAAGTAGTCAGAGACGTATTGAACCCGATACCCGCGAAGGATCCACCTACCTACTCTTCCGTGATTGATGATTATGTCAAGGACGTGGACGCAGACTTGAAGAAGTACCTTGATCAAGAGATGAGAGAGATTGTCAAGAGAGAGTCGGTCTCTATGACCAACTCGACATTCCAGATCGATGCTACTCGAGAGTGAGTTTATTTCTACCCTTTGACTCCCAGACCCCGCTGACCAACTCATAGCTTTGCCATACCCGTTGTCACTCGATACGTCGCCGATTTCCTCGGCTTTGGCAACAAGCTATTCAAGACTCCAACCGATGCCAAGGACACGTACAGCGAGAATGAGATTTATCGGCACATCACAAACTGCCAGATCTTCCTCTCGTACAACGCTGACGAGACCAAGTGGTTGCAGCGCCGTGAAGCCTTCAAGGCTTCCATGAAGAAGCTCATCGAACTGACCCAGAGAGGAACTATCTGGGAAGCTGGACAGTGGGACATCACCAGGGCGTTGTTTGGTAAGAAAGAGACTAATGCTATGCATGATCTTGGAGTCTTTGTCGCGAAACAGGTCCTTGCTTATGAGAAGGACCAGAGTAAAGCGGCTGCTATTCTTCTGCTCATTTGTCTCGACTTTGCTTATAATGCAGTCGTTTCGGTAAGTTCATTCAGTGCTCGGTTTAATAGATATGCTAACGAGCAATAGTTCACTGCTACCTTGGACGGGTACATGAGGGACCTTTATGCAGCGGCTGATGGTCGTCCGCATCTCATGCTCCTGCGCAATGACATCGGTCCACAATGGATACAAGTCCAGAAGTGTGTCTTCAGTGATAAGCCAGACGCGGATGAGCAGCTGGAGAAGATGGTACAGACAATGGCTCGAATCACCGTTCGACAGCCCATTATTCGCAAGGCTGTCGAAGAAGGCAAGTATACTTTTGCTGGTGTGAACAAAGGAAAGCAAGTTACTATCAAGGAAGGTCAAGCTGTTATCCTCGATCTTGTAAGTTCATACCACCAGATGTCTGTCCAAACTTCATACTAACTGTGTTCTGCAGGCCAAGGCGGGTGAGGAGCCTGGAGTCAAGGGCAACGCAGAGAAGCAACAGGTCTTAATGTCCCAGCTCAGCATCGCCGACAAATTTGGCGTCTTTGCACCTCGACGTGTCGCCACGATCTCTCTGACCTCAATGATCAAGTTCGTCGCTCAGATGAAGAACCCTCGTCGTGGTCACGATGCGCAGGGCAAGCTCAAGAAGATCAATCTTGACTCTACACCCGAGGGCTACGCAAATTACATGGCACCTGGACGAGTTAGCTGGATTGAGCAGCAAGTCAAGAAGCTGGACGACCATAAAGAGGCAGACGAGATCTTCACTGATGACATCCTTCGGCCCCAGACTGATACGTATCTCACCCCAACTTGGGATGAGTTTGTTCCCTTCCCCATGACGTGGAAGATTCGCTTCGACGGCTTCGGCGAATCGGATTACAAGGTTGGCACCAATGACTACGGTAGAGTCAAAACAACTCCTACGCTTCCTGATTTCTGTCCTCCGTGGTATCAGCCTCAAGGTCCGAGCACAGAAGGTGGTGCTTTTGCTTCTACCGTCTGCATTTGTGCTGATGAGGGAGCTGGAAAGGGGGAGGTTGATGAGAAGGGTGAGAAGGTTCACAAGAAGGGTTGTCCTTGCGTCGGAGGCTCGAAGAAGAAGTCTAAGCTGAAGACGGCTCAGCTATCGACTGGATGTGGATTGAGTGATAACTGTGTTCACAAGTAGTGGTCCTGTGAGTTTCTTATAATAATTGGTCTCTTGTGTAGCGGTGTGTCACTGTGCTTCACCTTTGGCCATTGTCGTTGAGGGATGTCAGATTGTCTAGCCTGCATGACTCCTCTGCTCGCCTTGGAGTTCCTGCTTAAGGTCAACGTAAATACCTGCTGAAATTCGCCAAAACTTTACCTCTGTTACCACGAAGATGCCTAAGCCACTTCATCAATTGGAAGAATTTTACGAGACAGCCTATCGCAAGTTCTGTGTTGGATTTGACCGAGCCACGATATTCGGTAGCCATATACCGAAGTCGGCGTTTATCTTAATCCATGTGATATAATTGCCAATATTTCACTTTTCCCTATTGAGATGCGCAGCCTTCTTCGGCATTTGCCCTTATTTATACGACATGTGGGATGGGCTGTGCATTATCTATTCGTTACGACAAGTGGGTTGACATGACTCGAGCCAAGGTCGCTGACAGCTTGGCAGGGGAAAATCATACTATGGACTCGGCTGGACGCATAATGGATGGGGCTTAGTGGACAAGCCGGGTTAGCTTTTGCTGTTTGCTAATTCAGCTACATTGTTAATTCATTCTGTAATGCTTGATTGCGTCCAGGATTATGTGCAAGATGCCTCGACCCTATGCTGAAAATGAACGAATAAACTGTGCACATACCGCTAAAGCCCTCGTTTCCACAACCAAATTTTATCATACAAATCTTCTCGACTTGAATGAATATTAGAGAAAGAGTGAGCTTGAATCACATGCAATACATAGGATATTTCCTTGTTGATCTATCCCTCAGTCCATATCTCTTGTACAGGTTAGATGAGCTTTGGTGGGCTGCCAAGCTAAGTAACAACCCATTTTCGGGTTTAGCGCTAAGCGAGAGCGCCTACAACTACTTAATCCGTCCTAGCTCTTCCGCGCAAACAACGCCAAGAACCATGGGAGATCTGCACGAAGCTAGGATGATCCTCGTGAATCTCCTCTTTCTGAGGGGAACCTCGGATATGACACAAAGCCGGCCAGGATTAAGCATAAGAGGCTCACGAGATAGAAGGCGGGGAGCACATTAGAGTTCACAGCCGGACAAGCCTTTCGTAATTGATGAACCAGACCGACCAATGCTATCGCAAGACGTGGGGGCAGTTTATACGATTGACCGTGTCGGAAGCTTCTGTGGTTATTCCAGGGCCTCTAACTTCCTGATGTAGTAGCACTACCCCATAGTTCCCGAACTCTAAATGACACATCGGTGGTAATAGCGGGGATAGATAACGGCAATTACACTGAGGAGAGTTTGTATGGGAATAAACAGTTGCCAGAGTATAAATAAGAGCAGCCACTCCCGGTGAAAATAACTTTGTCACAAACTTTAGCAACCCTGATAGTTTTGATTGAGTTTTGACAATCACACCGTCACTATGTTACCAAAGTTTCTCACAAACATCCTTGTTTCAGGCGCTCTCGTTGCTGCCGCCACCCAAGATCCCCTTCAGCCTAACCAGTGCGACGTTACCTGCCAGCTTGCATACCGCAAGGCTCTCGCTCTTGAGTCCAGCCGCTGGGTCAACCAAAACGTCTCCACAGACGACTTCTACTCCAACCCGTCTAATCTTTCCGACTACTCTGCTGGTGATCTTGTGAAATGGGAAAATGTTCCCGCTGATCAAGCCTCCAAGAGGTGGACCCTTCCCGGCGGAGTATCCATTTCTCGATTCTTCTATATCACCGAGGACATTGATGGAAAGCCCATTCCAGCCACTGGGTTTGTTTTGACACCTTACTCAAACCCACTCGGTAACGACAAGCCTTTCCGTACACTTGTTTGGACTCATGGAACTGCTGGTGGTACGCGTCAATGTGCGCCGTCAAATCACCGAGCTCTCTATTATGAGTGGTCAGGCCCTTTTGCTCTTGTTCAGCAAGGCTATGTCGTGATTGCCCCCGACTATGCTGGTCAAGGCAGTGACATTCCTCAGGGTTTTATGTATGAGTCTGGTGCACTTCACGCTGGAGATGTCAGCTTTGGACTCCAGGCTGCGCGCAAGGCTCTTGGAAAGCGCATCACCAAGGAATGGGTCGTTATTGGACATAGTGAGGGTGGCATGACTGCATGGAGGACTGACGAGCGAGAGGCCAAGCCCGGCAAAGCCACGGGCGGCTTCCTCGGCGCTGTCGCAATTGCTCCAGCTCTCCAACCCATCAAGCTCATCCCCGAATCCTTCCGCCGGGCAAAGGATGGCCCAGCTGGCGATGTTGTCTCTATCTTCCTCCTCCAGTCTATCTCACGCCTCTTCCCCTCCATCAAGGTCGAAGACTACGTCACCGACATTGTCCTCAGCCGCATCGCCCTCGCAGACCAGGGCTGTATTATCACAGGAGGTACACTCTATGGTAGCCTGACCGTGAAACAACTGTACAAGAACACCAGCTGGATCGAGCATCCCGACTTCGTTGACTGGCAGAAGCGTTACAACGGCGCTGGAGAACACCCCCTCGCGGCTCCCATGCTTGTCATTCAGGGGGACGATGACATTCTGACATACGCTGAATATGCCGAAGAGGATTTCAATGCCACTTGCAAGAAGTACCCTGAGTCGACTGCTGAGTATAGGCTTTACCACAAGACGGATCATGGTCTTGCTCTTTCGGTTTCTATGGCTGACTTTTTCCCGTGGATTGAGGACCGTTTCAACAAGGTCAAGCTGAACAAGGGTTGTAAGAAGACTGTTATTAAGCCGGTCACTGATAACTTTGGGCTTACCAGCCAGGACTGGCAGGTAGCGCTGTGAAACCGAAGACATTGGTGTAGTGAGATCTGACTCTCGAGTCGTTGAGGCCCTGGAGGGGTAGCGTTCTTTTATTTTGTACCTATTTATGCAGCCTTGTTTATTATATACAGACGGCCCTCGACGAATAAATATCTGCATCTCACTTGTTGCTAAATCAGTGACAAGAACTGTTTTTCAACCAAGAGGTCTTGTAGTAGAAAGCTATGTATCAGCTTCGCCTAAAGGAAGCATGCCTTGATATGTTCCAAGTTTACACAACGCTGTAAAAGGTGAGATATGATTTCAAAATATTTTTTGCCGATCAATTCAACATGATACCATTTGGCCAATGGCATTCTCAACGAATTGCATCTTGCTAGCTTGTTAGGTGCAAGACGTCGTTGGTGGCTTCGAACTTGTGAGGGCGGGGTACCTGGGAGGCCCACCAGATTCTTGTACCACCTAACTTTTGTTCCTTTTTCTCTGTCGCTCAAATATAACCGGTTATTTCATTTATCTTACCTGGATTTGCTCCCTCTCACTGTTGATCATAAGTTCTTACCTCTGTGTCCATGGATACTTCGTCATTAATGCTGGCCCTCCAGCTCCAGCAACAGGACCTAAACCTATGGGAACAGTCCAGAAAAGAAAAGCAGCGTGAAGGCGAAGTGACAGACTCAGATTTTGCTCTTCAGGCCAGTCGTCAAGAGCTTGAGCTGATGACGGCTCAGATCTCTGATCAAGTGCTGGCCCTCAGTATTGCAAGAGCTGTTGAGTCGGATGGCCAGCTCATCAGAGAAGCTCAGTTGGCGGAGGAGCAGGCTGTAAAAGATCGTGAATATGCCATCAGACTTTCGGGAGGCCCCAGCGCAGCAGCCAAGTCAGATGCTGAAAGTGTGAAGAAAGTCCCAAGAGTGGACGACGAGGAGGAAGATTTAATCGATATCTTGAGATCAATGAATCTGGGTGGATTTGACGATTCCACGTCGGGCCAACCTGAATCATCAAATTGGGCAGCATCACGCAAGGCGCCTCAAATGAAGGAATGCATCGCCTGCAACGACCGATTCCCGCCTCTTGCGCTCTCCCGGTCACCTTGCTCTCACGAGTATTGTCGAGAATGCATTGTGGGCCTGGTCCGTTCCTCACTTCAAGACGAGACTCTATTCCCTCCACGATGCTGCGGCCAGAACATTCCTGTCACTAAAGGTCGATGGTTCTCACCAGAGCTAGTCGGCCAGTTCCAGGCTAAGAAGTTGGAATTTGACACTCCGAATCGCACGTACTGCAGCGAGCCATCTTGCTCGACGTTCGTGCCACCACAATTTATCGCAGGCGAGACAGCGACTTGCCCCAGATGCCGTCGGCGTACCTGTGTCCACTGTAAAGGGCCATACCACACTGGTATTTGTCCGAGTGATACCGCCTCACAGCAAATCTTGGAGCTTGCGGCTGAGAATGGCTGGCAGCGGTGCTATGCTTGCCACAGAGTGGTTGAGCTAGACATTGGATGTAATCACATGAGTAAGTGGCCAAGCTGTTCTAACATCTAAATGTCCTACTAATACCTAAGCCAGCCTGTATTTGCAGAGCAGAATTCTGCTACGTTTGCGGCGAGCGTTGGAAGAATTGCGATTGCCCTCAATGGCAAGAAGAGCGGCTGACGAGAAGGGCTAATGACATTGTTGACCGAGATGACAATGCCGGTCATATGAATGCCAGGGTTCGGCAGGCTCGTGTTGAACAGGAGAGGGTGAATTTGATGGAGAACCACGAGTGCACGCACGACAGGTGGAAGGGGCGTCCTGGTCCTCGGCAATGTGAGGAATGTTACCAGGTTCTTCCCCAGTTCATTTACGAGTGTCGTCAGTGCCATATTATGGCTTGTAGGCGATGTCGATTTAACCGACTTTGAAGTTGAGGCTTGAGGCTGTATGTAGTTCAAACATTAAATATCGGAAGAATGGATCCCAGATAGACTCAGATCACAGCTCCTGGGCCATGAATTTGATGTGTATGGATTAATTATATAGTTACAATATGGTTAACGAGGTATGCTAAAGATCGTGACAGAAGAGAAGCCCAATGGTGGGCATGATAAAATGTGTCAGGTTATACACAGTTCAGAGTCCAGCCCCTACCTTGAAATCTTGTTGACCTCAGCATTTTCGTCACTGGGTCACCGGACTCATGCTATTCTTAACATCGGGGTATTTTGACTCTTCCTTCCACGCAGCCGGTGCCTTGCAAATTCTTATATCCTTCCCTCTTGCTCTGTACATCACCCTATTTTGACAGTTGTCGCAGATGTGCTCAATGTCGAATGACCACTTTGCCATATATGGAGCGACTGCTCCACAGACTGTGGTCATCAGTAGCGCCACAGCTTGTAGACTTTCATTTGTTAGCTCAGACTCTGTCAAGGTGACGTATTTCACGTACTGAGTTGTGCTGGAAGGCTTCTTCTTCACTCTTGTTTCGCTTCGGCGTAGACAGAACGGACAATCGATGGCTTCAGGTTGGTCCCCCAGGAGATGTAGAGGTGTTACGGTATTCGATCCCGGGGGAGCAGGTATGACTTCCAAACCAGAAGCATATTCGATATTTGTTTGTGGCGTTGTACTAATCATAGGTAGGTTGTCGCGATTATGGGCGTATTCCACGAGAGCAAGTTCGGGGGCATCGTGTATGACGGCCTGTGGAAGGCAATCGGAATCAGCCCGAGGAGAATGTGCTACTTCGAGTGTGCTATGGTTGCGAGAGTCGAGATCTGTTTCGGTAAGGGGGGGTAATGTGAATGACTCGGTCGATCGAGAGGTTATTGGTGTCATGGCCATTGGGGACACGGAGACATTGAAAGCAACGGGGCTGGAGGTTGTTGTCATAGGCGACACAAAACCATCTGTTGTGAGAGGGTCTGTTGTAGTTGCCTCTGAGTAACTTGGTGGTGGTAGAGGACTGTTCATGTTAATCGAGGACATGTAGAAGGCAAATATGCTTCTTACCCTGCCGGGACATGGTACAGTTGCCGGTCTTTAGAGTCCATTATGAGGGAAAGAAATATGAGACAAGTGACAAAACTTGGCAGCATTCCACTAGGAAGAGCAGGAGACAAGATATTTAACTAGCTCAATGCAGCCTCGAGCACCCCGGCCCATTAGGCTGATGTGTTCGGATTCGACGGAGCTTCTCATCAAGCGATCCTCCAACTAGCAATCGTGTCGAGGCCCTACGAGGCGAAGTTTAGATTAAAGTGAAACTTTATGGCAATTCGGCCACGCGTAGCGTGCGCAATGGTCAACACTAGAGCCGTAATGCAATTTGAAATCATGCCGCAGCTGCCACTAACCGGCACAACCCGGTACCGAGACCGAAACCGAGAGCGGCACCGAAACCCCTAAACCAATCAAAACATGGTTGCTTCATGAGATAAAGACGATCAAAAAGTCCCAGGCTGGGCCTTGAGCCTGGGGTTGTCTTTGCTGACATTTTTGAGATTCCAACAAGCTTATTTGGTTGGATCGGGTTAAAAATAGTGCCGGTAGGGCTGGTTTTCCAGGTAGCACTATGTCTCTAAGCCTCAGAGCTCGGTTTCTCTTTTGCACTTTGCAGGTTTTCGAATACGTGTATGGGCTTTTTCAGTAACTGCCGCGTAATTAATAGAGTTGAGACTTGTTGATTCAGAATGTTTTGGTTCAATTGCGAATGTTATAAATGTTGGTCTTGCCAACAATGTCCAGCTTTATCATCATCTCAAGCCTCAACATCCTCATTCCATTGTAATCATACTACCGCCTCTTTTTCTTCACTGCTTTTACAAACTCTATCAAAATGACGCCTGTATTTCTCAAGAAGATGGAGCCTTTCTTCACCCTCCGTAACAAGCTTCCCCTGCAGATTGTTTTAGTCACCTTGATCATTACCGTCATCACCCTCTCAGGCGTGCGACTCATCTTGCCCAATCGGCCCCCAGGTCGCTCCACCACTATGGGTCTCGGCATGGTAAGCTTATTTTCCGACACACGATCTCTCAGATCTAACATGTTTATTGTCAGGGTGCCAAGTCCCTCATTATCCTGACCTACGAGATCCTCACCGAGCACTCTATCCGCTTCCATCGCTGGAGCAGCCTCAAGGCTTAACTTCATCCTCAATGCTATGGAGGTTGTCTTCTGGGCAGCTGTTGCTTTCATGATGATCCGGGGTAACTCTCAGCTTTGTGTCGGAACAAGCTGCGCACTGGGTTGGGTAGTCTTTGTGTTGGCTGGTTTCTTGAGGTATGTCCTTCTCAGCTCCCATGACTGATTGTGACTAACGAATCAGCCCGATATACAAGTACCTTGCTGTGGTTACCTACTTGGACTGGCGGTTCTACAAGAAGAATGGCTTTCCCCGCGGTACAAGGACAAAGAATACGGATGAATCACTCAGCACTCTCCGCTCAGACGACACCGCTTATCGCCACTGAGAAGCGATACGAAGGCTGTGATAAGGTTGAGAGGTTAAAAGAGGCACGAAGGCAGGCTGCGTCACAATATTTTGAAGGAGTTACTCGGGCTTGAACTTGGATGGAGTTATTGTTGAATTACCCATGCATTCGTTTGGTTTTTGTATTCCAGTTATTTTTCCGTTTGTTTTTGCATGTAGATGGTCTATCTCTCTTTAGAATCAATGCACTTGAGCATTTCTCTCACATTCAACAGCTGCCAAACACCATTGCAGCATTGACGACCATCGTGGTTCCATTTCATTCCGGATGTCTTGTAGGACCGGCTTCCCCCAATTCCTCATAAACCATTGAGATTTTCCAACTCGATCCAAGATGACACAATAGTGCGCGAGTACACAAAGCGCAACAGGGTGCCGCTGTCTGATGAGGTCCAGAAATCCCGAGCTTACAGACAAACACCAAGTCATGGCAATTCGCTCGTCAGGCGTAGCCGTTGCCCCGATGTGATTCTCTATCCAGGTGATTCCTGATGCGATTGATTCTTGACATATCGCAGTTGCCGTATCTTCGAAGCCATCGGGTATTACAATTTGCCGAAGCTGCGTGAGCGTGGCGTCAAGAAGAGGCGTCGAGCCAGATTGGCTTCCTTTGACGAAGAGATGCCCAATTCTGCTCTCCTTGAGCAGTGGCTCGTATCTGTTGAGGATGTCGCTCATGCCCCGAATAAGCACAAAAACATCGAGAAGATCGTCAATGCGAGGCTGTTGACCAGCATTGTGAGCGCCGAGACCAGCGAATGCCCCGATGCCCAGCAGTGAAGATGACAAAAAGATCTCCACGCAGCTCTCCTCAGTGATGCACGCGACAGCTGACCGGAGACCAGCGATAGCCTTGTTTTGATGTTGTGAGGCACAAATAGCGTAGTCTGGTCGATCTGGGTGCAGAGAGGCCAGGTGGAATGCAGATACAGACAAGACTTGGTGGAGAAGATAAACATGGCTCAGGGATAGCTTGGGCAACTCAATCTGCCATATTTGCCGAAGTTCATCTGCTCGCGGTAGGGTAAGGTATGTAGATGTCGAATACTGGTGCATCAGCTCAAGGTCCGTGAGCCATGTGCTCTGCTCTATTGACTCTTGACCTGTAACGAACTTGGCTAGGTACGGCAATGGATCCGGGCTCGCGATTGACGAGTCGGCATTTGAGCTTTTCTGACGATCATCTCTTTGGGTATCGACCTGTGTAATCAAGTCAGGGTCTGTTATATCCACATTGGTACAACCTACGGACTTTATCGGCTGAACGCCCTCGTCGTACTTCCGAAGGTTCCTGGTAGACACACGATAAGCCGTGTCTCTCGCACGCGGCGCAAGGCTGCTTCTCATCACACTGGCTAATTAGTCAGACAGTATCGACGCGTGTTGGGGTGTCCGGGCTCACCTTGACGCGTCTTTGTTTACAGCGCATGCAACCCCTTCGAGACTTTTTGTACCCCAAGCGCGGGGGCATTGTTACAGCTTTCTCGACCGTTCTTTGCTGAATGGTTTCGCTATCGCTTTCGCGATGGGCTTCGGGCGGTAAACGATTAATAGGGTTGCATGAAATGGACAAATTGAGGTTGGTCAGTGGAGATTAATTATGCCGAATTGTGAACGCTGCTTATGTAAAGCGTCGCTCAAGGTTTACGCTACATTCAGATCTGGTAAGGTGTTTTATTTATTATCGTCTAAGAGAAATAGATTAGGGTAGCCCAGTGTAAAAGAACTCTAAATCTAAGCAAGGAAAAGATTGTCTAGAACCATTTACTAGTAAATGCCTGTAAAATCTAATTGCTCCATTTGCCATCGGTCTAAAAAGTCAAATCCAATAAAATCCCCATACAAGAATGACTGATCATCCTGGGGTAAAGTCATATCCGCTTGAGCTGGTTGCAAGATATGCCCATCATTTAGAGTCTGGTCTTGGGAGATGGCCTGCATCGTGTTGATTTGCTCAGTATCGCTCGACGACGTTGGATAGAGCTTGTTCTTGGACAGTACAATCTCAAATGCAGGCAAAGCTCTCTTGATGGCAGGAGTATCTCGTATCTGGTCAAGTGCAAGCATGGTGTGCTGAACCGATATCCGAGCCATTGAGCGAATGAGGCTTGACTCTGCGGCGTCAAGAGCAGACTCTATGTGAAGCGCCAAGAGGGCAGTGATGGTGGTGATGCTGAGAAAGGAAAAAGGTCAGAAAGCTCGAGGATTTATGCATCAGAGGGAGTGCTTACAAAGTAGTGGGCAACTTTTGAATCGTGTTATTGATCATGACGCGTTTGACGATGGTATCAAGCTCAAAGATTGCCGATCTGAACCGTTGCTGTGCCCACTCGCGCAATCCGCCATCACTCATTTGCCATCTTCCACGACGCAGCAAACGACACATGATGCACTCAAAGCGATAGCTGGTGGTCAGAGCTTCTAGATGATAAATCTCACCATCTGCAAAAGAAGCCATGAGCTGCATCCTATCAGGAAGTGATGTTCGCCAGGCATCAAGCGGCAGTATTCGTTTGTGAATTTCCTCTGCTGATGGAGTTGAACTCGTGACGACAGACATGACATTCCCAACTGAGACTGATGTCAATTGCGTTGTTGTTTTTGAAGAGGGCTGAGACTTACAGATCTGGGCTAACTCGCATTGAGCTATGAGGGACACCTTTTGGGCCTGGGAGATTGGCGATAAGATACCGGACCATTGCTCAATGTCTTCAGTCTCCCAATCAGCTTCTGTCAGTGGTCTGATTGGAGGTGCATTTGCAAGCAGGCGCATGTTCTGCGTGTTGATGAAGAAATGGAAGATGTCCCTATTCTGCGACACGTTAGTCAGACATTGGAACCATAACTGCCTCTAAAACTCACATGAAGAACCCACCAGATCCTTCGGTACAACTTTTGCGATCCATCATCACGAAGACAGCTGATAAATGTGAGTAATCTCCGTGTCTGGGGACCGTGAAATGATCGCAACTTACGCATTTTGTACACCCATTTTTGAAGCACGCCGGACTGAGTTATGAAACCAATACTGAAAGTCTCTGTCAGACGGATGATCCAGGATGATGGCGCCAAGAATCATGGATCCTTGCAACATGGAAAGCGGATCCCCTTGACAATGAAAGTCATGGAAAAGTTTGGCCTTTGAGAAGAAGGATGCCTGTGCGGTTGAACGATCTGGATAGCCGCAGCCAAGAAGGACGTCATGAGTGACATAGAGACTTGCAGCTGCTGCTACAGCATGAAGCAAGAAAAGACAACAGGTCCCTAAACGATAACTCTGGATGAAGTCTGTTCGGTTCAGGATGGGTGCGAAAGGATGAACATAATCGAAGTATGCTTTGACTATGTCGTCCCTGTAATAACATTAGCTCATTTCATTGACAGTGGTGAGAAGGACTTACATAAATCGGGGAGGAGGAAGCTCGAATACTTTCTTCTTGGCAAGATACTCGTTGTCAACGTCATCGAGCTGTGGCGGTGGGTTCCAGTGATGAATTTGACTGTTGAAGCTGTCATCTGGTTCATCATTTGACTGATGATCACTTGCATCTGTCTGGGCCGCCGACGTGTCATTGACTGTGTCTTGCAGAATGTTAAGGTAGAGCAGATCAGCCTGGGCCTGACCCGGCGGACGACGATCCCTTGAGTGGGGAGTGTCGTTCCTTAAAGAACTGCCAGTATGACTTGCATGGATAGACTCTTCTACAGGATCAGAATGAGAACTGTCTGTTGTCTGTCTTGACACATTTGTTGGAAGCTGTTGTTGTCGTGGCTATGGATGTATACAACTATCAGCTTGGTACAGGCCACATGGCAGTGAACCACAGAGGATGCATCACTGCGGTGGTACGAGTGAGGCGATGAGACAGTGACTAACCGATAAAACGGAACCATTGGTATCTGGTATATTTTTCCGCGACCTAGGCGCTTCGGCATTACGCACTTTTCTAAAATACGCATCAGTAACCAAACCTCGACACGAAACTTCACTCATCAATGTTTTAAGAACTCACACAGTCCGACGTTTCCGTGCCGACAAAACACAGTCATCCGGGCATTCTCTACTAACACAGCTGCCGCAGGGAAGCCCAACGACAGCAGCATTGCACTTGATCTTGCGCGTTCTACACGGCACGCAGGCCTTGCTAATCTTGGGCGTAGACGAGGCCCGAGACGGTAGAGGCATTGGGGAATCAGATAAACGAAAATAAATGCGGTGGATATTTTCTTGTCGTGTAAGACGCCGAGATGAATGGCGGTGCGGGGTTTGGCTGATGTTGAACAAGTGTGAAATGCCGCGGGGTTTTGGCGGTGATATAAAAGGACATGGATATATTGCCGTGATCCACTTATAATTACGACAGTGGCGCATGCAGTAATAACGTGCTGTTCCGGAGCACGCCGACTGGGCTCCGGAAAATAAACTGGTCCAGCTTTTGCTTTCTAAGCCAAGGTTATAATCCCGCTTAAAACACCGCGGACAATTCGAATATTGCACGCTGGACTGTCGGCCCCCTAACCAACAATGGCAAGGGAAAGGTTGGTATTCGCTCCTTTAAGAGATGGGTGTCACGATGCCATGATCGTACGTCTGTGAGATTGTGTCAGAAACATCACAAACGAATCCCATTCACAATGGCTATCGATCCTCAACCCAGTTCTCCCTCGCTGTCCTCCGAGACTATTGCCAACGACACTATCGGCAATGACAACAATGTGAACGAACCCAGCGTCGAGCCAAAGACACAGGGGAATCAGCATACAGTACCACCTAGACTTTCTCGAATCTACAGTCAAGCGCACCATATTAGCCAGTCCTTCATCGATCAGAATTACCCAGGAGAGGGTACAACACAGGCTCCGTATCGCATCAACTTCCTCCCCGATGATACCCAAAATGCTCAGCTACTTCCCCGATGGAAGAAGTGGGCATTTGTCCTTCTCCAGTCTCTGGCATGTCTCGCAACTACATTTGCCAGTTCAGCGTATTCGGGCGGTATCAAGCAAGTCATTCGCGCGTTTGGCATCTCCCAAGAAGTCGCTACGCTTGGAATCTCCCTCTACGTCCTGGGTTTCACGTTCGGGCCTTTGATCTGGGCGCCATTGTCGGAGCTGTACGGGCGGAAGAAGGTCTTTTTCTTCACATTCATGGTTGCAACAGCATTCAGCGCTGGGGCTGCCGGAGCAGGATCCATCGCTTCTTTGCTGGTTCTGCGTTTCTTGACTGGATCTATTGGCTCTGCGCCTCTTTCGAATGCGCCAGCGCTCATTGCGGACATGTTTGACAAGTCGGAGCGAGGCTTGGCTATGTGCATGTTCTCGGGAGCCCCTTTCCTGGGACCCGCCATCGGTACGTCCACATCTCTTGTCTTGAGCCGACAAACAGCTAACAGAGCCTAGGTCCTATTGCAGGAGGCTTCCTTGGCGAGGCCGCAGGTTGGCGTTGGCTTCATGGGCTCATGGCTGCCTTCACTGGCGTCACCTGGATTGCCTGCACCGTCTTCATCCCAGAGACATACGCGCCGTACATTCTGCGCAAGCGCGCCCAGCACATGTCTAAGCTCACGGGCAAAGTGTACATCTCCACTCTAGATGCAGACAAGCCACCAAGCTCGGCTGCTCATCAGCTCAAGAACGCTCTCACCAGACCCTGGTTGCTGCTGTTCAAAGAGCCTATCGTCTTCATCACCTCCATCTATATCTCCATCATCTACGGCACCATGTACATGTGCTTCGCTGCGTTTCCCATCGTCTTTCAGAAAGGGCGAGGCTGGAGCCAAGGTATTGGTGGACTTGCCTTCACTGGTATTGTTATTGGTGTTGTTCTCTGCATTATTAGCTTTGCCTTTGAAGATAAGCGCTACGCTCGCGCTGCTCGGAAAAGAGGTGCCCCGATGGAGCCTGAAGACAGACTGCCACCAGCAATCATGGGTTCCCTTCTCATTCCCATCGGTCTCTTTTGGTTCGCTTGGACAACGTTTCCCAGTGTTCACTGGATCGTCCCTATCATCGGTACCGTGTTCTTTGCCTGGGGTCTCGTCCTTGTCTTCATGGCGCTCTTGAACTATCTCATTGACTCCTGTAAGTTCTTCCCCACGCACCATCTGAGCCTCGCTGACCAAGCACAGACGTCATCTTTGCCGCATCCATCATGGCTGCAAACTCTGCACTTCGATCACTCTTTGGTGCCGCCTTTCCTCTGTTCACAAGACAAATGTACGATGGCCTCGGAGTTCAGTGGGCTAGTTCCATCCCAGCTTTCCTCGCCCTAGCCTGTGTCCCCTTTCCCTTCCTCTTCTACAAGTACGGACGCCAGATCCGGATGAAGTGCGAGTACGCCGCAGAGGCTGCCAATGTTCTCCAAAAGATGCGGTCTCTTCACGTCACTGTGACTGAAGATGACGCCATGAACGAGGCTGAGGAGATGTGGAGGGCCAGAACGCACAACAGCCACGCATCAGCCGCTCATAGCCACGGTCATCGTCGATCTCTGAGTTATACTCGCTCTGTTTGATAGATTAGGCTTTTAGTGTAGGATGATGAGAGGAGTGAAAAGTAGTCGAGTTGAGTAACTTGGGGGTTGCTACGGAGGTAATCCCAGTTTAGACATTTCAAGACACGTCGTTGCTGCCTGTGTTCTTGCTTCTTAGACCTGATAGAAATAAAGTTGATAGAGATCGTCATATTCGTAGTAATAATTATATTCATTTATCCTTTCCCATTCACAATGAAGCCACACGTGTATTCATGACGCTTAGACGTGAAAAACATGTTCATCTACCAGTCCCCTCGCAGGCAATAGACGGATGTAACAACTTTACGCCTCTAGTCCGCTTTGCCAAGTTATGTTGAACATTTTACTCAACAACACTCGAACTTTGAATATCATCCTCCCGTGGCTCTTTTGCCCAAACCGTCAAAGAAATCTATTCATGGCTTCGTCGAGATAGATCATGGTAACTCCCTTTCCCGCGGCCTCCTTGATCAAAAGTGACGATGCAAGTTCAACCCATTTAAGGGATCCTATGCTGTTAGTATCACCTCACTCGTTGTCCGACGAGTTACATGGACTCTTTGCTGATGACACAACTCGGAGATACAAAAGTGAAAATGGATTTCATAAAGCCGAGATTAATGCAACTATTATCACCAGCATGTTCTTATGCCTAGTGCTTTCGAATTCGTTCTTGAGCCTATCGTGTGTCGTTGATTCATAATCGTTCTAGTTCTAGTCCTTATAGCTTTGGATCAGTTTTCATATTGAGATGTGACGATGCTCAGGTCTTCCGGAGACCAGGATCGCGCTTTGCCCCGCCAAATTAGAGCGCGAGGCCAAGCTTTCAGCTGGAAATAGTCATATCGCCGCCGTCTGAGCTCTCACATCGTGAGTCCACACTGGCGGTTTAGTGGAGAGCCACCTCTTTCGGTAATCGATCAGACACACAAGAGAGTTATCGCGAGTCATGAGAAACAGCGGAAGAAGCTACGTAGTGTTTCAATGAGTAATTCGCCGGAGATGTCTAAAATGTCCCGAAACTCTAAATCAGACAACAGGTGACCACGCGTGCATGGTTAGCGCTGTTCTTTCGTGCTATTGATAGTATCACGACCTTCCAGTTCTGAATTTCCAGATGGGGGCTGATCTAGTCTCTATTCAGACCGCTTCGGTGTTCGCCGGCATAATAACAATGCTGGTTTAAGGAAATCTGGAGATATGTTTCCCCAGCTTTTTGAGACGAACCTCTGTGCGCAAAGGATCAATAAGCAACATCACTATGCGCTAAGACTATCCCAGTAACCGTCAAGTTGGTCTGTCCAAGCCTATTTGGTTTTATATATGTTTAGGTGCAGCTTTCGTCTTTGATAGATCTTCATAGCGCTCAGCCAAGCCTTGTCTTTGAGCAGCCTAGGTCTGTGTAACTTGAGGTGCTGATTCTGTCACCTGCAGGTCGGTGGCCGAGGGTTCAGCAAAGAATCCTTAGCCACGGTCTCGGTCTATTACAACCACCATTTAGGAAAGATCTCCGGACAAGACAGTCAACAACGGATACTGAAGGTCTTTAGAATAACTGGGTCATGTGGATTGCTTCTGAAACATAACAAGCAAGTGCCGCTGAATTATCTGTTTGTTCAGTTCGCTTAACACAAGGTCCACACGTAGTCCCTGGAATTCTTTATGCCAAGAAGGCCTCGAACTTATATCATGTTGCGGTTTGCTTGATTATCAGATCTACTGGATGTTCTGCCAATGGCTGAGTCGGGCCGACAGGGTTTAGGCATTCGGTAACTATGTAGCCCGAAGTAACAAGGGCTAGGTCAGTTGCATTCATCCGTCGATCCCGCGTCGTAATTATTGCACATCTCCAAGGACTGCCGAGGCTTGGAGATCTCGGTCGGATGATCTACTCCCCGAGAGTCACGACGACTGGGACAGGCATGCTAACAACAACCAATAAGGACTTCCCGCGGGAGCCCCCTAGCGGTGAGTGTCAAGCCTCATTTCGAAGAGCTCTATGCCGGCATTTGCATCTGGATGCCGTCGTACCGTACCCACGAAGCCACGTACCAGTATCCCGCTAGCGCACAGACTCCCGTACAGATTGAGTTCTGATTGAGGCTGGGTTCACGGACCAACGGGTTTCCTCTTCTACAGAGAGAAGAGTCGCAATGTTAGAGTTTGAGCATGAGTCAAGCCCAATGCGAGTTGGGGTACACGACATATCTGAAATGCATAACTTTCGTGCATTAGTTTGACAGATACAGTCGATTGAAGGCCCCAATCACGTCTCACGAATTGAGCTCACAACAACTTCACCTGACTTGACGATAGAAACTATGGTAGTACTATGCTAGTTAAGAACTGTTATTTCAAATGCCCGTGTTCATATTCCCGTCGTCATGACTGCAAATCTGAGTACTGTGAATCGCTTGTCGTCGAGAAGCCAGCACGAGACGGCATCACGGCACGCCCGGTTGTGAATATGAGTCCTCCGGCTTTGCTCCCATGGAGTGCCTTTGCAACTCGAGTGTCCCGATGGAGAGATAGGTCGAGGTCGGGGTAACGTTGAGCTAAATATTGAGGATAGAAGTGTTTCGCAGACTTGAACTTGGACCTTGACATTGACATAGACTAGGACAACAGTAGAGGCAGTTCAAACTTTGAGGAAGGTATTCCTACTATAAAGCTTTGTCTTAGTTATATTATAGGTATAATTAGTTAAATAGAAATCATACCTTGTATTAAACTTCTTACTTATATAAGTCGCTCCTATACTAAAATCAAATCAGGCCAACAAAGACAACATGTGATAATATCAAGAGACTTCAGTGCCTGTTATCAACCCTTGTATTTTGCGCTGTGTATAGGCTATAAACTCTTCGGACATTGACCGAGCTAGCCTTCCGAAGCCGTTGACTAAAGAATTATAAACAGCTAAAGCAGCTCTTCCTCCCATGGTATCAACAGGTGAGGTTAGTTAATTGCCTTGGCAAAGCAAGCTGAAATAGAATACTATATCAGATATCTCAGTTCTCTGTTTATCCCACTGACTCTACACAGCATATGCACGTTTAAAGTTGTGATAAGTAGATAGGTGGAAAAACAACATGTAATAATTATTCAAAAGAAAGTCAGTGTCGGTGTCTTTCCCCGTCATTAAGACAAAAGCATCTACCCTGTTTGTGTTCATCTGCAGTAGCGCATCGGACGACCCTTGGTGCAGGCACCTCAAAAGGTTAGGAATGCGACGCTCATAAGCAGCTTCAGGGGCTCCGGCTAGACCGGCAAGTGATCAGTGTGCCGTGGGCTACTGACTAGCGACTTACGGGCCGCAGCCGCCCGGTACAAGTCCCCCCCCCCCTGCATCCCAACAGGGTTACATATATGATGGGCAGGGATCTAGGCGAGTCGCGGGCTCGCGAGTCTAGCCTGTCTAGACTTTAGTGGGAGATGCACGTAACTTTGTTCAGTGAGGACATTTGCTGGTCATCCTTGCTGGCTGGAGATTAAGCCTCAGGTGCTGGAGACCAAGGGCGGCCGCGTTGTGAAGAACCTTTGAAGAACCTCAGCGGTTACGAGTGGATGCGACAGATCGCTGCGGACATCGTCTGGGGAAATCCGACTCGTTTGCGAGGATCATTAACAGACGTGGACTTGGCGCAGTGGAGAGCGGAGTTTAGTTTCAGTGACAGCCCGACCGAGGGGAGTTTCCACCATATGCCATTACCAGGTTTATCCTCATGATCCATTTGCTGCTTATGTGCATTATAAGCGGCAACCACCAAAAACGGACTGCATACTATACGCTAGAGCCACGGTGCGCGGAATATTTGTTTCCTCCGCGAACGCGCAGGGTTTGTCCGCAGAATAAGCTTTCGGCTCAGCTGTGAACGGAGCAACACATTTGGCGAGCGAGCTCTATGGGGTTCTCTGTTGATGTTTTATTTCAGACAAGTGGGGGGCCTTTTGCAGTCAGCATGACAAATATGACTGTACTAAACTGTCAAAAAGGACTCAACAGGTGTCAAAATATGCTGATGAGAAGTGAGCGGGTACAGCACCAAGACCTGCTGAAGCGAGAAAAAAAAAAAGTGCGGAAACCGAACCGTTTCTGATGAATCCACTTGAACTGCCAAAAGGGTTTGGATCGCATCGCGTTGGAATTCTCAGGCAGTTGAGAAGGATTTCGGTTACTTTTTTATAGTGGGTCAACAGCGTCGATTGACTACCGCAGCCGCATTTACTCGCTTATAATCTCGCAGAGACTAGAGACAATGAGAGAGAGTGCGGCATCGGCGGAGGAAGCCCGGGTCTGAAACAAGCACGTCACTCGCATCCAAGCCCGTCTTTAGACTACAGTAGCTCATCTTGCTTACTCTTTTTAGTGTCAAAAAAAAAGTCTTGACTGTAAGGCTGAGGCGCCGTTTGATCTCTACAGTCACGCCCTGGAACCTTGATAACACGCCACATCTCACGCCCTCACCCTTGTCAAGGTTCAAAACGTTCGTTCTTGAGATTACGCATGCAGAGGGCACGTTGTTCAAAGCTAAACAGGTGCCGACTCTCTTTTTTGCAACGCAACCCCGCGTGCTCGTTAAGGCTTCCAATGGGTGTGTGCCACTTACGTGTACGTACCATGACAGCTGCAAGAACGCAACTCGTCAAAGCTTATGGCCCATCCTGGACCTAGCAATTGTGGCTGCATGTCCTGTCCGTTTAAAGGATTCTCTTCTCTCCGCTTTCACGGGACACGGGGATTGTTTGATTTGCTAGGATTTTTCGTCATCGTGGGAGATTTCGCCTGCAAGAAACGCGGGATGCCGCTGACTTGAGTGCATGGAGGTGACTGATATTCTATCAGATATAGAATAAAGCCGAAGCACCAGTTTTCTTTTCTTCTTCTCACTTCTTTGACATATTATACATACTCCATGCCCCATCTCTTTCCAGTCTTTTCCGGGATCATCAGGATAACGGTTTCCTTTCTTTTTACTGCTCCCACTTTGACATACACTGCTACCTGCTTACTCGGTCTAAAGATGGCTGGCGACTTTTCTAACAGAGCACCTTGGAAGCGCTCGGCATGTGATCGCTGCCGCGCACAGAAGCTGCGATGTCACCGAGATTCAGGTCACTCAACAGACGCATGTCTTAGATGCCTCAAATCTGGCATCGAATGTGTCACCAGCAAGGCACGTCCAACAGGTCGTCCCCCCTCAAGACAGGTGCAGCCAACCGTTTCAGTTGAGCAAGGTGATACCAGCTCGTCGTCACACACCACAGACTCTTCACCCTCAGCCGGTGGCACAGACATCAACAGCATGATGAACTTTGAGTATGATTTGTCGCTGGACAACATCTTGGACAGCATTGGGATGCAACATTCCGATTTCATCGTCAATGACAATATCCTCGTCGACATCTCCCCCCTGTCGTCCCAATCGACGAGCCAACACAGCGTTGCACAGGCACAGACAGTGGACCCCAGCACCATCCAATCGACAACGTCGTACCAGTTCAACAGCCTACCGAGTACCAGTTCCATGGACTCTGCCTTACCCATAAGAAGCGATCATGTTGAGCTACTTCTGTCAAGGCTGCATTCGAAATTGTCTGCCCAGCTCTACTCCATCAGATCGTCGCCATGGGACGTAAAGGGTACCCTGAACCTTTCCTTGGCCCATCAGGGTATTGGTCAAGATTTTGAAAACTGCGAGTCCCATCCTCTAGTCCAGGTATCACAAGCTTGCACTGAGCTCGAGAAGCTCTTGTCTGGCCTTCGCGCCCCCGCATCTGCTGAGCATACGCCCTCATCATTTTCGTACACGCCAGCAGTGCCACCGCGGTTACGCACAACACAGCTTCTCATTGCACTTTCGTGCTACATACAAATTGTTTCAATCTATGGTATCATATTCTCAAAAGTGTTCGACTACCTCCTCAGCACCTCCAAGACGTCAATTGGCTCATATCAATCATCCCCATTGACTCTTTACATCGGAGGTCTTCCTATTCCTCCCAATGAAACATTATCTGGAAATCTGCTCGTTCACCTCATCGAGCACCAGCTACACCAAATTGAACAGCTCATGGGCCTGCCAGAGCATTATAGAGTATCTTCTAGAGCTAAAGACACCAAAGATGGAGAATTGGGGTTATTCGGGAGTCAGCACAGTCAGTCTCTGCTTAATGCGGCGATACAGCTGGGAGAAGATAGAGACGGAAACCATGACGACATAAGATGCGTCCGGGCATTAAAGGTAGTGATGCGCCAGATTAAAGATTTTTAGACACCTGTTTATAGAAGTTCTGGGGGTTTGTTCAAAAAGATTGCTATAGATTCCTAATAGAGTAAAACTTACAAGTCTAAAGATTCAGATGGCTCACGTGTTTGAACTGGTGATCGATCTAGCGAACTCTCTGGTTTGGCTGAATCGTCGTGAATAATAATTGTGCCGTACCCTTTCATCCCGTGGGAGCGTAATCCTGGTTGCCCAGGACTTTTGTGGTGGTGGTGAGAGATGACTCGTGGTGTCAGCATTGTGTGGGATTCGCCGGTGATCTCGGAGGAGCTGTTTCAGATTATTGAAGAGCAAGAAGACGTTTTTGGGGAAACGAAGAGTAAATATTCTCATGAGAATAACAGAAATCGTGCTCGATAATTGCCATGGCATAATATATTTATACCATAGCCTCTTTTGTTGGACCTCAATCACGTTAACATGATCACTTCTCCATGTGATCTTCATCTCAGCCTCCAAATTCCGTCAACGGGGAGTTTGAGTTTACTCGATTTTCGCCGAAAATCCGCTCGGAAATTAAGCCAGATGGCTCCACTTGGCATTCAGGAACATGTGAGACGAACGGGATTAGCAGAGAGCAGCGGCATTCGAGTCTGCTAAACCCGCGGGCATTAGAGGAACATGCAGAGTAACCTCAACAGGGATATGAGCATGTTCCTGTGACAAATTCGATATGTCATAATACGTCACAACACCCATTGCCGTAAGCAACACATGCCGAGCAAGGATGAAACAAAACCCTCATAGAACATTATCAGATTCACGTTACGAGTGCATCGAGAAGGAATCCTTCAACGGCAACAATCCGAGTTGGTGAAATCCTTTGCTGACTTTACCTGCCGTACTTCCATTAGTCTTGGATCTGACTACAGCATCTACTGGCCATTCGTGAGCTGCCGCTTATCACCACCCGTGGAGCTGCGACGTATGTCCAAGGCACAGCAGAGACTCAGCTTCCCAAAACGGCCATGAACTGACGCTCAAAGCAAGGTATGGTAACACCAGTTTAAGAACACGACTTGCCTGTTTTATCAGATCTCTCTTTTTGTCCGCTAGTCTTAGCGAGTCTTAGTGGGATAATTCCGCGCATGTAACGCAACCAACTCTACCGGTTCATACCGGTATGCGCACCCCCCACTCTACAGAGTTCGATTCTGGAAATTCGAATAATATCACCATTTCCCGTAGTCGCCAATGGCGCCATACGGACCGAGCCTTCCGATGACGCATTTCGGCCGAAAAGACCACAGGGTCGACACAACATCCCACACTAAATATGTAAGTAAACCAGGTTTGAGCGGCATTGGGGGACTCAGCACTAAAAGATGACGGCAGCGCTGTCCCCGACTAAATGCCGGTACTGAAAAGGATCGCGATTTCGGAGGATTGGCACAAACCAACCTAACGAACGTGTTTGCCAAGGTGTCAGTAGCGGATGATCTGCCGTGCCAAGGTCCAGGTTTATACCGTGACTATCAAGGTGCTGACTTGGCAAGACGGTTCAGAACCGATATCGATAACGTCGGCGGCAGATTAGAACACTGATGTTGGAGGTCCCGGCCTTACGTCAAGGTGACTGACGTTATGCTAAGTAAATTGAGTAATAGCCTTTGACGTTCCAACCGGCTTTTTAAGTTAAGCTTTAAGCTAAAATTAATCGCGATATGTGTAAAGTCGTAATTGGCCAGAAGCGGAGGCTCTGCGGATTGACTTGAAGAAGTTACGATTCATAATTCCCGCGTCAACAAACGTTCAAGATTAATGCCGTCTGCTTTGCTTGAGACGTGCCACTTGTAACCCTCATTCATGCTGCCACTTGCACGCTGACTGACAGTATCACTTTGACTTCTTTGCCACGTATTCATAGTCAAAATCTGTTTATTGAAGATGATCCAAGTATGTTACCCTAAACTCATATCACAGATATGCTTCGCGGCGCTACCCAGGTGATACGAGAGGTCCTGCTGTTCGCAATGTCTGAATAGCTTAAAATCCACCAGCAGTGGCCAATATGAGGCGACACTGTCCGTAGACCTGCAGTCTTTGCATTAAGGAGGCGGAGAGGGAACAAAAAGGGCGTCACGGATCCTGAATTAAATGCAGCAAGTGGATCACCATTGTATTTCAAAGCTACCTCTATTTTATCCCATCACCGTCGTCTTTGTTAAATTCTTGCTTCTAATATACACTCTCCAAGACGCCTTTTGCGTTCAAGATAGACAGATGAGCCGGGGTGATATCGCTAATCTTGCTGCATCCAGCAAGTCCCATGCACAGCTTGAACTCGTTGATCAGCAAGTCAAGGGCCAAACCAACACCGTTGGAGCCGTCATACTGCAGCATTCATTAGTTCTTGTATCAGAATTGGCAGTTGGAAAACTTACAGCTAGACCCCATATGGCGATTCTGCCGACAAAGACAAAGTCTGCACCGAGCGCAACAGCCTTGAAAATATCAGAGCCACGTCGGAAGCCACCATCGATGGCAATGCGCGTCTTGCCCTTGGCAATAGGTGCAATTTCACGGAGGATATCGATTGTTGCTGGAGTAGTGTCCAGCTGTCGACCTCCATGGTTGGAGATGATGATACCATCAACACCCTGCTCAATGGCAATCTGTGCATCTAGGGGAGAAGTAACTAGACGACGTTTTAGTCAGTATGGGTCTTGGCTATCAACATTTGCGCACTCACCTCCCTTGACCCAAATTTCAAGGTCAGTCTGGCTTTTCATCCATGCAATCTTCTCTTCCCAAGTAGCAGCTGTATCTTGAGGAAATTAGTGAGGGCAACCTCCGATGAAACATCAATCACATACCAAAAGACAGGTCAGGAATACCGCCACCTAGTCCACCAGATCCTGACTGGGTCTGAGCGCTCAAGTTAGGAAAGCTAAATCCTGGAGGGATGCTGAAGCCATTTCGAAGATCATCCAATCTCCTGCCAAACATGGGAGCATCCACAGTCAACACGACAGCTTTGTACCCGGCAGCTGGAGAAAATTCATCAATAAGGTTGTTTAGCGAGATGCAAGTACAAAAGCTGACCTTTGGCACGGCTGAGAAGATTGGTGGTGATCTGCCGATTCTTGAACGGGCTAACCTGAATGGCATAGGGCGTCGATCCATCAGAACTCTGTCCAGATACATCCTCAAGGGTATCGTTTGACAGAGCTGATAGAATCATGGGTACGTTTCGTGCAGCACAAGCCTTCGACGTTCCAACCTCTCCATCAGCATGCGCAAGACGATGCATCGCCGAGGGAGAGACACCGAGAGGCAAAGCTGCCTTGGTGCCCCAGAGGGTAGTAGTCATATCAATGTTTGAAACATTACGGAGAACGCGAGGACGAAGCAAGTATCGGTCAAACGCAGCCTCATTACTCGCGAGACTAAGTCCGCGTAAGTGTTTCAGGAACCGAAAGCTTAAAAGGGTTTGAGTGTAACTTACGTGATGTTGTCCATGGCCCCGCCGTTGTAGTAGTCTGCAAGCATTAGCTGACGATGCCGAGATCGGAGGGCTATGTTTGTGCGCACCTCTGTACATCTGAGACATCTTGTCCGATGCGGCCTGCTTGAGGTCCTGGATAGAGAAGATTTGCGGCTTGGAGGATGTGGCGTCAGACATCTTGGCGGGTTGAATGGGCAAATTGGTACGAGACATGAATCACGGTGTTTTGTAAATGAATCCCTCAAGTAACATTCAAATTCGCTGTAATGGGTAGTATTCAGGTTTATATGACAAGTTTTACGAATGCAACACTAAACGCCAACTCAACAGATGATATTCAACGAAGACATCGTATGTTCAAATCGGTTGCATTACAGTAAATCTTCCGAAACTCAATCATGATATACAGAGTCTCTCCGACGGAAGCCGGCTCAACAGATTGACTTCCGGGGCCGTATTAGCCTCCGAAAGACAACCTGCTCATGTGGGTCGGGTCATGCAATGTCGGACGTCCGATCTCACCCTGAGCCCGGATAAGTCGGGAGACTTCCGTAAGCTAATGCACAAGTCAGGACACTAGTCGGAAAGTTATTTTTATCTTTTACATCTAATCAATCATAACTGATCTTTGCCGCATAGAGAGACTTCCTTACGATGCTGACTCTCAATGCCATAACCCAATCAAGTTTGAAGGATCGCGGCGACGGGTCCCGAACGAAAATGGCCAAGTGCTGACATGTCGATCATGATATTGTCTGACAGTGTTTTCGTATCTTTCTTTTGTAATAGTATTATGTCATTGTAGATGTCGTTGGTTCAAGATAGATAGATATTATTCACAAGTAGGCAGACACGTAATATTAATATTTCTCACCGTGTCATCAAAAGATTTAATAAATGTCATATTGATAAGGAACAATTTCTTCATCTAAATGACTGACATAAAGCTAAACTCAATATCCCCATTGTTTCAACCAAGTGTCAAACCAAGCTGATGATACAGGCTCCATGCAGGCCAAGAAAGAACTCTGTGCCAACGTGTTTGCCTTGGCCCATTCAAGACCCCGAGATCCCTCTTTTCCAGAGGCCAGCATCTCAAAGAAGGCCAACAACTTGAGACCACTTTGAGCCCTTATCGCAGTCTCGGATGATCCTTCACTGACTTCCTTCACGATGGTCTTCTCAGCACCTCGCAAACGGCTGATCCATTCTTGTAGCGGAATGATCTCAAACGTATCTGAAAAAGAAGCCTCGAGACGAGCTTTGAGACCAGGCAAGCTGTCTGTCCAGCTGGGTGTTCGGGGGTTAAGTAGATTGTAGTAATTCTCCTGTCCTACGACTGGGTTCACGGGGACGACGAGTTGTCCAATGACTTCGGTTAGGAGATCAATGGGGATCCAGTCCAAAATGCTTGCAGAACCAAGATCTAGTGGCAGAGCTCGAAGATGCGCTGAAGCGTCGATAATCTTGGAGACCGTGTTAGTTGGACAGGAAACGATGCAGAACGAGTGAAAACTTACAGCTGGAACCCAATCACGTCGAGTCCATATGCTACCCTCGCCAAGCGTCTTGACGGGGCCAGCTACTTGGCCAACTCGTAGGATCGAGAGACTCAAGACACCAGATCGCGCAGCCTTGCTAAGCAAGTGCTCAGCAACAAGCTTAGATGACCCATACCCATTGATCGGTGCATCAAATCGGGGAATGCTTGCTTCTGGTACAGGGCCTAAGAGGTCAGACGGCCAGTTCATGGCAGCACTGATAGACGATACGAAGAAGAAGCGGATCTTCTGACGAGACTCTCGGCAGACGTCGACAAGACTCTTAAGACCGATGAACTGAGGCTCGAAGGAGGAGAGAGGGAGATTAAAGTTGACCTCCCAAGCGTTATCTATAGTCAAGGTTAGCTTCTAGTAAATGGTTATATGAGGTAACGGACTTACGTATGATAGCAGTGGCTTCATTCTTGATCTCCTCAAGACCGTCCTGACTCAATCCGAGGTTCTCTGAGGCGACATCGTAACGAACAAACTTGGCCTTGCTTTTCCAGCTCGATGAAAGGCCTTTGGACTTGGCCGAGTCTACCTGACGTTGGAAGGCGTCGGCGCTGCGGTTCAAGCACCAAACCTTGGCAACCTTGTCGTTGTTACAAAGAACATCAAGCAGATACGAACCAATCTCTCCAGTTGTACCGGTGAGAACAATATGCTCCTTCGCCTCGCGAGGTGGTTCGAAAGCCTGAGCGTACTTGGCAAGCATCTCCCGAGTAACTTCGCTGTGATGAACCTTGTCCTGAGGGCCATGTTCAAGATGAGACCAAACCGTATGGGCGAGCTGAGAGATGGTTGGGTTGGTATAGATAGTACCCGCCTCTACTTCAAGTGGCTGATCGAAGGCAGAACTGAGAAGTCCGGCTAGTCGGATGACATGAAGTGAGTCGAAACCTCTGGTGAAGATGTTGTCATCGTCCTTGAGGTCAACCAAACCGGACACGGTCTCAATTGCCTCTCGAATGCCAGAACGGACTACATCTTCCGTTGTTCCGTTGATGTGAACAGAAGGCTTACCATGAGTAGACCTGTCGTAGATTGCGTTGATGTCGGCAGTGAATGCTTTTTCTGTCTCATTGCGAGCGAGAGTTCCCTTTGGAGTACGAGGAAACGGAGTTCGAACGATCTTGACAAAATCACGGTGGATCTGAGCGAACGCTGGAAGAGACTTGTTAACTTCTTCAAACGTTGGCCAGACGTTGTCGGTGATGATGTCGTCTGACTTGTCGAGGCTGTTCTCGTCCGGGTATAGGAGGGCAGCTGTCTGGAAACGGCCACGGCCAGTGAGGTAAGCGGCAGCAATCCATGGGTGGCTGATAAGCTTTCCTTCAGCAGCAAGTGGGTTGAACTTCTCCCCGTTGGATAGGATGATCAAATCATCACGTCGCATCTCGTACTTCCAGAGATCAGGGTGTTTCGGGTGTCGTGAGTACAGGTCCTTCGTCTCCCAGATATCAAGCTCAGGGAACGTCTTGAAGACAGGTTGAGTCGCAGAAAGTTTGGGGTTCTGAACAAACACCAGCTCAGACAGGTCTTCGGAGTAAGGGCGCATCTCGACACCTGTTCTTGGGTGGAAGTAGTAGTAAGCCCACTCATCAGGGTGCGTGACGACAGACGCAAGCCACTGGCCCTCTGTCATTCCCATGGTTTGCATGATGGGTACACGCGGGTGGATCAAGTCGCCGACAGACTGAGGAATAGGTCCTCCAGCTGACGTGATGAATTTGAGTTTCGAGAGCTTCTCGAGTACGCGGGGTGACTTGGAGATATCCTGTAGGACACTAGGCGAGATAAAGGCTGAGTCGAGTGAGATGTGGTCAAGCGCGTCTTCTATAACGTGCTGCATGATCGGTCCTACAGACGGGAGAACAACGGTCCAGTTGAAGAAGACGGCTGAGTACAGACCAAGGCAGATTCCAGCAACCTTAGATACACACATCAGAGCCTGGCTTCAGATACAAGAAAACGAGACTTACGTGGAAGAGGGGCATAGCGCACAACTGTCTCGTGCCAGTCCATTCAACACCAGTCGGCCTCTTCCCATTCGTAGGCTCCATCAAGTGGAAGCCATCAACAGTAGCAGCAGTCTCGAGGTACACTGGCACCAGTTTAGGCAGGCCAGTAGAGCCGGAGGTGTGAAGCAGTGCCAGCACGTCCGACTTTCCTTCATTCCAGGATTTCTGGTAGACATAGGGCTTGACGGGTGTTGGATCTAGGAGCTGGGGTAATTCAGGGGCTTCAACACTTGGAATCTGGAGGTCTTGGAGGAATTCATGGTGATCCAAGCCAGATGAGGCGATCCAGAACTCACAGCCAGACTGTTTGATAAGTGATACGTGCCCTTCAACACTGTTGCGTGGTGACGAGAGTAACAGCTAATCAGTTAGACACTACCTAACGGATGAGATATTCATGGGATCTTACTCTATGTCCCAGCTTTGTGGAAGCAATCATCATGATGAAGTATCTCAGGTCATCTAATGCCCATCAGCAGCTGCCTGCAGTAGAATAGCAAAGTCAACTTACTTTGACCAATGTACGCAATTGTCCTGGGCCCCGCTGGCGATCCAAGTTGGGAGTCGAGCCACCCGCAAAGCCGGTTAATAGAGTTGGCAAAGATCTTGGTGTTGACTTCATCATATCCTTGCGAAGGTTGACCGTTGCGGGGAGTGTAGAAAAGCACGCGATCAGGCTCGTCCCGTGCTATCTCGTCGATTAAAACGGGAAGCAGCCTGTGGCCGTAAGCGGGCAAATGGGAGATTGAACCCATGGCGTTGGCAGAATACTTTGCAAGAGAGTAGAGAGAATAATGCTTGCTTTGCTTTCTTCTGCATAGAGAAATTGTGACTATGCAGGGTCTGGCTTCAACGCAATACTAATCGAGCTAGAAACGTGCCTTGGGCCTTATCTTACTTGTACAATCCCTTCTTACAATGATACTAAATGCTACGCTTGAGCTGAAACTCGGACCTCGTTAGCAAACCGAGGTTGTTGATATGCACGTTACTTAACAAGCAACCGAACGGAACCTTTTCTCGGCCACATTCCGCGATCTTCCAATAACTTCACTCCGTCGTATTCATACTTCGAATCAGCATAAGTTGCATCATCACGCAGATGAATGCGATTGGTCATCGGAAGCTTTGCGGGGACCGGACCGGAGCTGACGTGCATGAGCTTCCAGGGGGAAGTGTCCGATTGCTCCACTCGGCGGCGTTCGGTAACGGAGCCGGACTGTAAGATCGTGGCCGATCTGACAATACGAAATTTAGTTTGAGCTGAGTAAAGGCCTTTAAAACGATTCGAAAATGTGTATCATATTAAAGACCTGTCTCGAACGATATTCTCCTCTGACCAGTACAACACTAGCAGGCTTTCTCTTTCCCTCTCTTGTGCTTCATATCCTTGAACAAAAGTAATTCAAAATGGCAGAACAAGTCTTTCAGAACTTTGAGACCCTTCAGCTCCATGCTGGGTATGACTCCCGTGGATATCGTCTCGTCAAAAGCTAACATTTTGCAGTTACACGCCGGATCCTCACACACGGTCCACTGCTGTTCCCATCTATGCGACATCTGTTAGTCGTTTCCAAACCTATGCTTCGGTAGACCCAGCATCTAACTCTTAGTTAGAGCTACACTTTTAACGATTCTGCTCATGGCGCCCGTCTTTTCGGCCTCAAGGAGCTCGGCAACATCTACAGCCGTCTTATGAACGTAAGCGATACTGAATGACCTTTTGACTATTAGACTGACCTTCAGCATAGCCTACTGTTGATGTATTCGAGAAGCGAATTGCTGCTCTAGAAGGCGGCATTGCCGCTGCTGCAACCTCATCAGGTCAAGCCGCCCAGTTCCTCACCATCGCCACTCTCGCCAAGGCCGGTGATAACATTGTTGCCAGCTCGCATTTGTACGGTGGCACGTACAACCAACTCAACGTGCTACTTCCCCGATTTGGTATCAAGACCAAGTTTGTGCGAAGCGGCAAGCTTGAGGACTATGCTGCTGCTATTGATGATCAGACCCGTGCCATTTATGTCGAGAGCATGAGTAACCCTGATTACGTTGTGCCCGACTTTGAAGGAATCGCCAAGATCGCACATGAGCACGGTATTCCCCTTGTTGTAAGTTGGTCGTTCCTATTTCGTTGAACAGAACTGACTGGAGTAAGGTCGACAACACTCTAGGCGCAGGTGGCTACTATATTCGACCCATTGAGCATGGCGCCGATATTGTTGTCCACTCTGCCACCAAGTGGATTGGCGGTCACGGCACTACAATTGGTGGTGTGATTGTCGACAGCGGCCGCTTCAACTGGAACAAGCACTCAGAGCGCTTCCCTGAGATGGTTGAGCCTTCACCCTCGTATCACGGTTTGAAGTACTGGGAGGCTTTCGGCCCTGCTACCTTCATTACTCGAATCCGCGTTGAGATGCTTCGAGACATCGGCGCTTGTCTCAGCCCCTTCTCCGCACAGCAACTCCTCCTCGGTATCGAGACTCTCGGTCTCCGAGCGGAGCGACATGCGCAAAACACAGAGAAGTTGGCCAAGTACTTTGAGTCGAGCCCCAATGTGAGCTGGGTTCTCTGGCCTGGTTCCGAGTCTCACCCAACATACGCACAAGCCAAGAAGTATCTCACACGAGGATTCGGCGCTATGCTAAGTATTGGAGTCAAGGGAGATGCTTCAGCTGGAAGCAAGGTCGTTGATGGTCTCAAGCTCGTGTCTAACCTTGCCAACGTGGGTGACGCTAAGAGCCTTGCTATTCACCCTTGGTCGACTACACATGAGCAACTGTCTGAGGATGAGAGGCTGGCTTCTGGTGTGACGGAGGATATGATTCGTATCTCTGTTGGTATTGAGCATGTTGATGATATCATTGCCGATTTCGAGCAGTCTTTCCAGAAGGCTTATGGATCTTAGTGTCGCGGTAGTCTTGGTGGGCCTTGCGGTCAGATAGATAGAGCGTGGCGGGAAAAGATGCAATATATATACATCTCAATGTGTTCGCTTATCTTAGAGGTTGATGCAAGTCTTGATTTGGAATATAACCGTACCAATCGTAGCTCTACTGAGTGCCTATGTATGGATCAATGGCTAGGGAACGAATTGCATGACATCACTTGAGTCGAACCGAGCTTGGGTAGAAATACAGATTGCCCTCAAAGACCCAAAGTGAAATGACACGAGATCACACATAATCGGAGAGAAAATTCCGCGCTATAGTGCCGCCATGTACTAGTATTAGCTACACGGGAGTACCGAAGATGAGTGTTTTAATTAACGGATTTTGTTATAGGCTGATGAAAGGTTTAATAAATAATGCTTGCATCATGTTCCATTCACCCTATAGCTCTGGCTATGTCCCATCTTCTCTGCCATAAAAGAACAACTTAGCCATAGGAACCCTCAAAGTTCAGTGAACTTCTATCCCTGAGTTATTGTAATAGTCCCATGCGATATATTTATGAGTACACAGCTAAAATGGTACCTGCCTATACATGACTGTGACAATACTACTGAGTGCGAGGTGTGTTGCAACATAACAACAAACGGTTTGGACAGCTCAAGGAACAGCCTTGTATTCAACGGCATTGTCCACTACTACGCGATCATCGAGGAACTATCGTTGCACATGGGACAGCTACGTCCAGGGACACAAATCTTAGGCATCGGCAGCCTTGGCTGGACGGGTCCGAGGACCGAAGGCAAGGAAGATACGGAGACCGGAGCTCCACCATAAACTTCCGCCGCCGAAGGCACTAAACGGATGCCGATGATCCTTGCACGAGTTGAACCATGACCAATCGGAAGACGAGACCCGAGAATAGCCATTCGCTAACCCACTGAAGCATAAGCTTCCGTTATTCTGTAATTCCGCAGAAATAATAACACTAAAACTTTACTTTACATTGTGACCGGACAAATGCGAGAATTAAATTCTTTCGGCTTGGACTGCAGCAAGAGAATCTCCAAGCTGGGGGGTTCGCGGTCGCTATACGGATGTCGGGTTATGGTTTCGGAGGACCTGAAAGGCTCCGAGGCGGCGCTGTAAGTTAGTGCATCCTCCACTAAGACTATCAGAGACAATGCACCCCAGATTTAGAGGTAGGCGAGACAATTGAGCATTATAACAGAGGCGCGATAAGAAGACCAAGGGTGACTATCGCAATCAAGAATTAACAGCAATATTTTCATTTATCTCTTGTTTTTTTCTGTAATTCATATTCACAATCATGGGCGGTGAAGTCTCAAACAAGACCTGGGTCTTCAAGCAGTCGCCCTCAGGCCTACCAGAGCCTGGCGTCCATACCGCTTTCGAGGACCGACCCTTGAGCCTAGTCGCACCACCCGGCGGTCTGGTCATCAATCTCCTCACAGCTGGTCTCGATCCTCATCAGAGAGATCGCATGCGAGGAGCTGGCAACGTTGACTACGTACCTGGCTATGAAGTCAACGAGCCCATCACCAACTTCTCGATTGCAAAGGTCATCCGCTCAGACAATGCCGCCTTTGAAGAGGGGAGCCTGATCGCTGGTAGTCTTCCTATCGCTGAGTATGGCATCATTCCTAAAGAGCTCATTGACGCGAGAGCAATGGCGTCACCGCTTGTTTGGAAGGTCTCCAACGACTACAACCTTGATGTTAAGCACTACGTCGGTACTCTTGGTCTGGCTGGCATGACTGCTTGGAACTCCTTCTACGGTCTCGTCAAGCCTGTCAAGGGTGAGACTATTTGGGTCAACGCTGCATCAAGCTCTGTTGGTGAAGTTGTTGTCCAACTGGCTAAGATCGAGGGCATGAAGGTGATTGCCAGTGTGAGCTCTGACGATAAGCTCGACTACGTGGTCAATGAGCTTGGTGCAGATGTCGGCTTCAACTACCGAAAAGAGCCCGTTGGCAAAGCCCTCAAGCGTCTTGCGCCAGATGGACTAGACGTTGTCTTTGAGAATGTCGGCGGTGATCATTTCCAAGCTGCCATTGAGAACATGAAGTGGTTCGGCCGCATCATCAGCTGCGGAACAGTAAGTCTCTCATCCACTTGCCCATTTACCTCGCTCACACTCTCTAGGCATCCCAGTACAACAAGCCAGTTGAGGAGCAGTATGGAGTCACCAACTTATCCGAGATCTTCCGCCGACGCATCAAGATCCAGGGCTTCATCTTCTGGGATGACAACATCTACACTGACAACATTGAGAACTTCAAGGCTACTATGCCAAAGTGGGTTTCTGAGGGAAAGATCAAGTCGCGGTATACTCAGTTTGAAGGCATTGAGCAGGCTGATAAGGCGTTTTTGTCGATGTTCACTGGCGGAAGCCATGGTAAGACGGTGCTCAAGATTAGCGACCCTTAGGTGGAGTGTGAATAGTACTGGGATGAAGAAAGGCAATGGCAGTAGTCAACCTGGATCTCTATTTATAAGTAAAAGTAATATGTCTTTGTGCCTAATCTCAAACTCCCTCTGGTAGGAGACTAAATATGTTACTGATTGGGACTCATTCCCAGGGGTGTATGTTCATCTTGACCCCGGCCCCATCTCGATATTTATCCAGTGCCTTGTTCACAGCATCTGCATCCAAACCTTGAATAACCTCGAAGCTACTGGGGCCAAGTTTCCCCTCCTTATACCAACGAGGAGCCTCCTCCCAGAATTTCATAGTCAGCTCCGGGTGGATTGGAGATACACCAAACACCAGACGCCGCTCATATCCTGCAGCCTTGGACCCTAGTCGAGCAGCGTCAAGGTCTCCGTCCGGTCGACGAAGAGTGATCAAGGTGCCCTTCTTCCTGTTTGACAGCGCCGCGACACCGAGCTCTTGGTCTAGGCCAGCATTGACCGTGTCAACAGCGTAGATCAGCTCATCTCCAGCAATCGCACGAATCTGCTTCAGCACATCAGGGGCTCTTCGATCGATAACGTGAGTGGCTCCGATAGCTTTGAGGTTTGCTTCATTCTGTTTCCCAGCGATCGCGATGATTTGGCCTATTCCTGCCAAGTTTGCAAGCTCAACGACGGCTCGTCCTGTGTTGGAGCCGCCTCCAATAATGAGAAGGCTGACGCTAGAATAATCAAAAGACTTTGCCTCGGGTGAGAAAGGAGGGGGTAGACCATGACCGGAGGGGGCAAACAGGGCAACAAATGCAGCCAAAACGATGACTGGAATTGTTGATGCCTCGTCGTCAGTCAACCCACTGCCGGCTACTCTGCCTACAAACCTCGCATCAACAAGAGCATATTGCTGCGCAGCGTTGAAGTCATTGCTAAACCCCCCTTCGGCAAACGTATGACCAAAAACATGCTCTCCAAGCGTGAACTTGACAGAGTGCTCTCCGGTTCCGACAGTCACTACTTCTCCGACCAGGTCGCTAGCAATGACATATGGAAAGCTGGTAGCAAAGAGGCCATCGTCGCGGGTTCTCTGGTCATGAGGGTTTACTAAAATTTAATCAGTTTCGCGCCCTGTTCGTAGGTAAGCATGTTCTTGGAACTTACGGCCAGCGACAAGGACCTTGAGCAGTAACTGGTTCTCGCCAGGCTCTGGGATTGCCCGGTGCCCCAAGGCCAACGGCTTGCCCACCTGCTCAAGTAAAAGAGCTTTTTGAGACATTGTTCTTTGCGTATTCAGATTCGTTGAATGGAGATGGGGATAGAAACAGAGGAAAAGGGTGAATTTATATAAAAATAGCATTGTTCATAATCCAGCAATGGCTTACTCTGTCACGCCATCGTAACCTGGAAAGCTTTATCGGATTTATCATCTTACCAATTCGCATGCCATCTAACAGCGTATAGATGTTCCAGAAAGTTTTGATGCCCTGTTTCATCAAAGGCGTGGATGCTTGATCCGTATATCCAGGCCACGTTTACTTTCGACCTTGATTGGTAAGCATGCGATGGCATCAAAACAGACTTCAACTGGCACTCGTTTTAGTAAGCAACCCCGCAAATCACGCTGCGAGATCCATCGCATGGGATGTTCACTAATCATGTATGTGCATATCGTGAGTGTTGTTACACCGGCCCTTCAACATATGTCGGCTTGTGACAAATATGATCTGAGGGCAAAATGAGCATAGTAAACTGTATAATAAATCTGTCCCCAGAACTAGCAGGAATTCATCCAGTGACGTTGACTGTGCGAACAAGCACATAGCAATCAACTTCCGTGTCGCATAAGTCAAAGCATGTTCGTCAATAGTGACCTTGGTAGAATGCTTTCTGGCTTCTGGCTGTCTTGGGCTTCACAACATTTTCGTAAGGGTGGTTTAGTTGTGTATACTATAAGGTGGGAGCGCGGCTGCTTGAAAACTAAGAACTACCTTGGGTAGATTTATGACCTTCACTTGGGAGCACAGATGTTTTATAGAATGCCTGATACCTCTTAGAACTTCAACGGTTAGATTTGTTAGCCCATCGACCTAAACTCGCCAGTCATCAAGGCGGAGTAAATAATTTCCAGCTACTGCTTCAGTTCAAACTTTAAATCTTGAAGAGCCAATTGCCTTCGGATCTAAATCTCGCAGGGATAAGCTTGGTCTTACTTGCCCCGGTTATTGAGGGGAAAATCACCTGTTTTGTACTATACAGACGGCAATACCGGTCCAGCTGGGTTGATCTACCCAAGTGTCAAAGCAACTCCGATCTAGCTGATCGGTGAAAACCGCGCCCTGCCAAGACTCGAAGATCTTCAGGGACACACGCTGGGAATTGGGATATCTCCGCATCGTCGGTCCGACGGGTTATAGATACCTGAAACGATATCTCACTCGCCCATCTCCGAAACGCGGTGCGCATTGACGGTGTCATCTGGTTTTGACAGGTTTCTGTTTCTGGTTGTCCTAAATATCCATTTTACGATACTCACATGGTTGCGTTGAATAATGTCTTAGCCGGATTACTTGGATGGAAGATGTGGCGTTTGATCGGGTAGTTCCGTGCCCGTTTTACTCAATCTGTTCACTCCCGCCCCAACATGCCAACGATGCTCTCTACGGCCAGATATCTCAGCTGCAGCTAAAATGGGTTGCCATTAGCTTGATCAGTACGCGAAACAGCAGTTTGCTTAACTGTTATATCAAATTAGGAACCCTTGAGCTTCCTCCCTCTGTGTTATGTTTCATGTGAGAATGAGCTACTTGACCCTTCAGCTTTTTCGTGATAACTAGATGCAAACATCTTATCTACTACGCGATTCAGATGCGCGACCATGGCGCAATATGTGGAAATATCATTTACCCAGTCTCGCTTTAGGGTGCGCCTCCTTGACCTTGTACAGACAATGATCTTCACTGTCATACAACAGGTGACATGTCGTGGCGTAAGAGTCTTGGTGGCTTTAAGCCGAAAAGCTTATCTTGCGCTATTGCGTAAGTAGTCGGCATGCTGCCTGAAGTGTTTCTTTCTAGTTGATAGATCTGGCAGCTGAACCTTGCATTGCGCACCTTGTCTCTAGCTTTGTCTCGAAAACGATTATCCAACTTTGCAGATCAATGATAAACTGTGATAGATGTAAATGCCGTATCCTTGTACTGAGTTTAGAATGGTTGTATTTATCTCTGGTTGGCCTCTGAAGTTTTAGTATGCTTGGCGGCTTCACTAAATCCAAGCCTGCATTTACCCTGGCCAGTGGCTTGGGCTAAGAACGTATCGATTTGGGCAGGTCGTATAATGGCTTAACTCTATTCTAGACGGACTTTTATTTGGTGAACTTGTCAGGGGGTTAGCTGGTGGTTACATATTTCAGACGTATTACCAATGTTATCGCAAGCAACTTCTCAGTCAACAGCGATTACAATTGCTACCCGATTGTTGTTTACACCTTACTGAGGGTTACCACCCTTCTATGACATTCAATATACACTTAAGATGAAAGAGGGGGATACTCGGGCACCACTCATACTGGGTGTTGTCCTATCCTTACTGCTGCTGACTTTCAGCGTTGTACTTCTACGTGTGTACACTCGAGCTATGCTGCTAAAGCAATTCGGTGCCGACGATATTTGGGCTGTATTGTCTATGGTAAGTCCCAACTTCAACACTATGAGCCGGGTCAGGCGCTAAGTATGAGAACAATAGGCTTCGATTGCTTCATGTGCATTTAGCATACTGCTAGGTAGGGGTAAATTCCGTCTCAATAGGGGTGAGAAACTAAATTATCGAAAGGCATTAAATACGGATTTGGTAGACATCAAGTGTTCTTAACAGAAGAGGAATCCAGGAATTATTTCAAGGTTTGTTTCTGGGACGTTTATCTGCTTGCTTGCTAATGATAGCGAAAGGTGTTTTACGTTAGCATCATTCTTTATCTCGTATCCTTGGGCGCGATTAAAACAACGCTCCTCTGTCAATACTACCGCGCATTCGCCATAAACAAGATGAGGACGGTTCTCTTGGTTGCTATAGTCTTCGTTTCGGCCTGGAGCATTTCTCAGATTTTCCTCAACATCTTTATTTGCACCCCTATTGCTGCTTTCTGGGATAGGGCTATCGAAGGCAAATGCATCCCGAGTAACCCAACGTGGTACATCACTGCAGCTGGGAACATCGCGACGGATATAATGATTATAGTAATTCCCTTCCCCGTGGTGATAAAGCTGAATCTGGCTCGTCGGCAGCGCTTTGTGCTGCTTGGGGTCTTCTGCGTGGGCTTTCTGTAAGTTCTACCCCCGCAGTCTCGTCTTGTGGCACACTAGGTACTAATCGCGTACATAGTACTTGTGCTATCTCGATGATTAGAATGGGCTATCTGGATATCAAAGAAGACCTCACCTGGGTAAATGTCGAGCCGGCGTGTTGGTCATTCACCGAACTTTGTTGCGGGCTGCTATGCGCCTGCGTCCCGACGCTACGACCTTTCGTGTCACGGTACTTTCCATCAATGTCCAGCTATAATCGCTCGAGAAAGACATACGCTACCAACCAGCCACCCGAGCCGCACACTGCTAATCGTTACCACGAGATCGAACTACAAAACGGACGTCATATACAGGAAGATTTGCTTCAAGACGATGGCCAATCGACGAGAATACTGTGCGTGTCCGAGTTCACAGTGACGGAGACAAGGGAATTGGCGAATACAAAGCATGGGGAGAGGGAAAGCGATGATGAGGTTTTATTGGTGTCTCATGTGTTTGCCGATCCTCGGCCTATTGAGAAAGCGAGGACCAGGCCAGGCAGATTACCAGCTACAGATTAGGTGTACGCAGCGTCAAAAAGGACGATCTGACCTTCCCTCAATACATGATGATAAAGATGTATAGTAATATGCCTACTCCTATATTAACTACAGAGCCGCTCGCTGCATAATATCCGGTAAATTCTCATGCAGAAACCCAATCAACAACCAGTTCAACTGACTCCACTCAATCAAGAACGCATCATGCCCATCATCACTTACGATCTCTCTCAACTTGGCATTTGGCACAGCTCTCGCAATCTGCTCTTGTTCAGCAAGCGTGTACAGCCCATCACTTCGTATTCCCAGCACAAGCGTAGGCTGCTGAATCAGTGACAGTGCTTCAGCGATGGTCCGTGTGCGGCCGCGCGCCAAATCATGAGTGTCGAGCTTGTTGGTGAGGGCGATGTAGCAGTTGCTGTCGAAGCGGTCCGAGAATTTCTTTGCTTGGTAGCGGAGGTAGGATTGGGCGGCGAAGTTGGAGTCAGCGCGGTCAAATGCGACGGGTGTTTCGTCTGCCCCGCCTTGGCTGTGGATAGGTGTCCCGTTGTTTGGTATTGTCTTGCTGTCTTGTTGTTGTGTCTTGAACTTGTTGTTAGACTCAACTTTCTCACGAGAATTGGGTACTCACCTTCTTCTTGTTTCCCGTATCGCGCCCAAATCGCCTCTCAAGAGAATCCCGACTTCGATACGTCAATAGCGCCGTCATGCGAGCTGCTTCCAAACCAAGGATTGGAGGATCGTCGAACCCGTAACGACCATTCTTGTACTTGACATCGCTTCGAATGGCGTGGCGCTGTGCTTCTCCCCAACCAATCGCCCATGCACTTTGATGACTGGATGTTGCAGCTGGTACGATACAACGAACGTAGTCTTTACCGAAGAACGCCCATTCGAGAACGTGCATACCGCCCATGGAACCACCAATGACAGCTGCAACTTTCCGAACTCCGAGTTTGTCTAGAACCAACTTATGAAGTCTGCGATACTTAGCTAGACGATTGTGGTAGTCTCGACAGATATCACTTACCGAACATCATCTCGGATAGTAGTTGACGGAAAGTCAGCTCCATACCAACCCTGGGAGTAGTCCCCGTTCTTAGCAGTCACAGGACTGGCCGTTCCATATGGACTTCCTAGACTGTTCATACAGACAACGAAGAACTTGTCTGTATCAAATGCCTTCCCAGGCCCAAGAAGCGGACCCCACCAGTCACTGACATCTGCACTCCCAGACAACGCATGGCAAATGATCATGACATTATTGGCCTTTGGTGATAGCTTGCCCCAGCTCATGTATGCACAGGAACATTTCTCATCTCAACTCCAGATTCGAGCGTGAGTTGGGGATCGTGATGATTTCTCGTCCGGGGACACGATTCGAGAATGGATTGACGGCTCTTGGAACACTCTTCTCTGTGTTGAGTTAGTACCACTCTATTGTTACATACAATCTGATGTCTCACCATATGGAATACTTTTACTAAGGCCATCGTGAACGGGCGTTGGCAGCGCCGGTACCGTCGTCGTTGTCGTCATTCTTCGTCTTGATACTATGGACAAATTGCCATAGATGCTAAGAGAAATGCTTTGGGAAGGAGCAAGAATATGTTTGTGAAGCGTCCTCAGAGTCTGGCGCTGGTTCATCGGAGACAATTGCTTAGTCAGAGGGTAAAGAGCGATATCATCAGGTACTAGGAGTGCATACCACAGCAACAGCGTCGGGGCAGTCAGCTTCAAGAATTTGTCAATTTTTGTTGTCAAAGGCGTAATCTAATCTCATATCCGTGAGAGATAACCCAGTGTAAGTAACTACCCGTGTTATTCTCGAACCTCCGAACTGGCCAGCCCAACCTCCGATCGTTCGATCCACTTCTGCAAAGCTTCCGTACATCTTCCGATCGACGGAACAAGCTTCTGGAAGCCTCTGAGTGGTCCGATATAGATCCATCCCTGTATTTGTGGCTCCGGTCGTCCCGTTCGTATCAAGCTTATCAATGCGGTTGCCTTGCAGGTCTTGACAAGGCGGTCCGAGTGGTTCGGATGGTATGCATCACATACCGCTTGCTTGATGGTGAAACAGCGTAGAGCAACCTTCATGAAGGACAAACCGAACTCTGCCGTTCTACATACAGGTCAATAAGTATAGAGAAGACCGGACGAAAGGAAGAGAAGCTTAATAAGAAGGTTGCTTCTGCGGAGGTCTAACACATTCTCAATTATACCAACTCACCCACCTTCATCTCATTTCACAACTTCGACTCTAAGAATTCTTTGGAGTTTAATTCAGTTCCAACTTCAGCAAATCACTTAAATAAAATCAAGATGAGGTTTCTATGTCTTCACGGCTATGCCTTCAGCGTAGAGGTTCTCCAACAACAGATGGAGCCCATCACTGCTCATCTGCCAAGTGACTGGGAGTATGAGTTCCTCGAGGCGGGCATGGAACCCACAGAACTGATGCTCCGTAAGTGCCACCACAGTCATCTCCACTGCATCCGATGATCTAACAAGCGTAGCAAATCTTAAGCAAGTCCCCAAGCCCAACTACAGCTGGTACAACTTCCCCTACCCCGAAGACGTCGAAGAGGCATATGAGCGTCTTGCCGCCTACGTCGAGTCCGAAGGTCCTTTCGATGGCATCTGGGGCTTCTCCCAGGGCGGTTCTATGGCTGCACTTCTTCTTCTCATGCACCAAGCCGAGCACCCCGATACACCATACCCCTTCAAGATGGCCATCTTCACATCAGCCTTTCTTCCCCACTCCTTTGACAATGGTGTGATCAGCTGGGATCTCACAGAGAAGAACACACTTGAGCCGACATACCTTCCCGGACGAATTGACGTGTCTCACGGCAAGAAGCTGGACTGGAAGAAAGATCTTCACACTTCAATTGAGTATGACATGATCAACGCTGTCAAGGATGAGCTTGACTTCCCTGTTGATCTGCTCCTTCGATGGAGACCAAGTGATATTCCTGAGAAGATCCCAGTACCTTCTGTTCATGTTCGTGGCCTAAAGGATCATTATTCCTTTGTTGATGAGTCAGTTTATGAATTGTTTGATCCTGAGATGGCGAGGAAGATGACACATCGGGGCGGACACAACTTCCCTAGATATAATGAGGAGTTGGTGCACTTTGCAGAGTTGATCATTGAGACGGTTGTTTCTCTTCACTAGAGGATTATGGTTGTTTTGCTTATATTAATGCTGCTGGATGCCTGGCTGCAAACGAAAAGTTTCACAATTGTTATGGATATGATAGATTGTTTCTTTTCCTTAGACTTCAGACAATAGATTGAGATTGTGTCTTGATATCCACTCACCGACCCTTTCAATCTCATTACGGGGGTAACAGTAATTTTCTCCAATTGAATTACTGCACCGTGATAAGACTGTGTTCCATAGTCCTCCATTAACGCTACCATGGCTTCGATGCTCTGGTAAAGAATCAAGCCTGCACGTTGTAAAAGGCACAGCACAGAAAAAGTTATGCTCTACCGATAATTACACGGCGATGCTTTAAGGAACACAAACCACCTGGCCATATCTCCCGTGCATTCGTGCATAACCAATTTACCATTAGACGACATCATTCAGCCCTGCTCGCAAATACAGAGCCTCCACTAGATTTCCAGCATCAGGTTCGAACAATCCCTGGCATTTTGGGCACGAAGCTCTCCTGACACTTCCTCTGAATTCTGCCAGTGGAGAAATGTCCATGCATCTTGGACATCGATATTCTAGCTCGAAAATGCTCTCGTGTTCCTCAGCACGACGACGCAGCTCTCTGTCTACTTGAGTATCGAAAGCTTGTCGTTCAGCGTCTGTCAGTTCGCTCTCCACCCAATAAACGTCGTAGAAGGACAAGGAGGCATCTTTATTCCCAAGAACTGCGGGGTTCTCAATACTAAAGGTTCCATTATCTCCCCATGAACTCCCCCACGAGTTTAAAAAGGTCAGCGACTTAGGGCTGCAGCTTACCAATACAACGGCGTGACCACCTGGTTCATACTCCTCGTCAAAGTGTTGTGCCATTTGGGCTTCTGTAAGAACCTTATTGCGCATTGTCGAATTCCCGCCAAAATGTTGAGAGAACTTCTCCCACCCAAACGTTGATAAATTGAATATAGCGAGCACTGGGCGTCGCCGCAGCACTGCTTGGCGAGCTCCCTCCTCGTCAACCTCTTGGAAGTGGAGGGGGCGGTACCAATGGCACGCATCTGCTAATACTTGTATAGTAGGTTGCCCATCTTCTACCTCTGGATATTTAGATAGAATTTTATCCCGTATTTCGTTGAAAGAAGGAATGCCACCGTCTCTAGAGACAATGCGAAGTAAAGCCATGTGTATAACAGATGCTACAGCATGCGCATAGCAGATACCCCTTTGCCCTTGGTTGGTAGGTCTACTTCGAATGGTAAGATGCTCGTTGTTGATATAATCGTCAAAACGTATTTTGCCAACTATATCCAGTAGCGCATCTGCTGAACCAAATCGTGCACAGAGCAGCATCGAACAAAACTCTTCCAACGCCGTGACCGTGCAGACCGTGCAAAATAGGGCAATCTCTCCAGCGGAGGGAATTGCCCAACCAACAGAGGCCAAAACAGGGACTGGATGTGTTGATCCAGGAATACGCTTCGACATGTTGAAGAGGGTTCGGGTGCCCTCGTCCCAGAGCGGATTTGCCTCATAATGCAAGGCCCGCTGAGTATTCGACCGATCGTCTGTGAGTTTGACCGTTGCGATTGCTACACCCTCACTTTCAAGATCATGGGCGGCTGTTGATGGATCACCATCTGTTGAATGACCGTCCGAGATAAGTACAAGCACGCGATGTTGTGCTTTTGGCTTGCTTTGGAAGGCATCCAGAGCCTTTTGTAACGCATGGCACATGGGCGTAAGACCATACATGTACTGACGAATGGCGTCCAATACGTTGTCGTTGTTATCTTCCGGCACATTTCTTCGATCACGATCCTCGCGGTCCTGTAGTCGCTGTAGAATGTCCACGACCTCATAAATAGGACGAGGTTCGAAATTTACAAAGTCCGATAGCCAGTCCTTTTGGATACGCCTGGCTAAGGCCAAAGCCTCAGATCTTTCGACCCTTGAGTCTTCCACTGAATTACCAACCGCCGAACCAACCACCGCACCGCCCGCCGTGCCAGCCGCCGAACCAAATGTTGAAATAATCGCGCCAACCACGGTTCCGCCGGGGATCAACACTGATGCGGCGAAACCGAGGGCTCTGCCAATAGATGCACCAACTGTTTGACTTGATGAGCGTAGCATTGCTACTTCAGCTTCAGGTGGAATGGCGTCAACGAATTGTTGAACTTGGTCAGGATGACGTTTTAAATATGCGTCGACGATTCGAGCCTCCCGGCATGTGAGTTTTGTCTTGATGTACTTTGATATGTAAGACACGTCATTCTCATTCGCACGAGCGATGAGAAGATCATGACCGGAAGAATTGTTTCCTGAGTCGTTCAGTAGAGCATCTGCGATGCCACATAGGTCCGCTGCGAGAGGGTTGGGGTGCTCTTGACTGTCTTCAGGCATCTGTAGCCCAAAAACACCAACGAACATGACGGCATTGGGGTTCTGCTGTCGCTCTGCTTTTGCTAACTTGAGGGCCGCCCGAAGGACAGCTCTGAGTCGATCACTAGCAGGCTCGTTTGAATGGCCTGACTCAAAGGCGCTGCGCATTGAGCCTGAAACGTCGAGCAGGCAGCCAACAACAACTTGAGCTGTTGAATCTGACATGATAGATAATCCAGAAGCAGTGGAGGATTTCGGTGTCAAAAGTCTCAGATGTTCCGAACAGGGGATCTTAGTAAATTCAAACGAGAACAGAGTTTCTCATCCCGACAATTACTGCCTAATATACAACCTCGTTGGTTGAGACGTCTAGGTATGTACGGTCTCACGCGGGGGTTGAAAGGGACCTCCTCACTGGACGCCAGTCAGCACATTGATGCAAGGTGATGTGGCAGACACACTTCTTTTCCCAAGAAAGCTCTTCGAGATAAAATAATTATTAAAACATCCGAAACGTCTAGCCATTTCACGACAATCAAATACTAAATACGAGAGTAAACAATGTCTTTGAGATATCGACCATTATTTACACCACGATCTATCCGTTTGCTATCAATTGCTGAAGCAGACAATAGTGGCAGCCGTATTCTGACATGCTACTTAACAGAGGTATCTCTAGATTCTCCATCCCTCAATTATTACGCCCTCTCGTACATGTGGGGGGACCCTTTACGTACTGCCCGTATACTGGTTAATGGGGAATGGCTAGTTGTGAGACTCAATATTGAGGACTGCCTACGCCACCTGCGACTGTATTTGTACGGCTGCGACCGTCACTCCGTCTGCCACAAGGAATCTCCGACCCTAGTGCCTCTTGATCGACGATTAACCTTCCCGGCGGAAGATGTCTGTTGCCATCTTGTCTTGCATGAGCCACTGGCGGATAGCGCCCGTCGGTGCAAGATGATCGATCCAAAGAGATGTATTTCGAGTAAAAGAAAGAGTACTGAATGACTCCAGCTATAATTCTTTAGCACTAT